>NC_142936.1:54208809-54378809 GCF_046866305.1 Octopus bimaculoides | reverse complement strand
ATGACGCCACCGGTGCGAAAAATCTGACTTATTTGAAAAATTATTTGAATGCAATTTTGTAAATGCTTGAAAAACATTTTAACTGCCTTGTTTTCTTGCATTATATTCTCTTCATTCGAGGGAAAGTTCAAGGTTCCATACTGTTTTCATTTTCTCATCGTCGACTCGTTAGTAAACAACGACAAAATAGGGTTTCCATACAACAGACAGTTATTACTTCTGATATGTCACCAATGAAGGATTCTGATTGGCTAAAATCACCTAATTTTAAACGCTTGTAACTTCTTTATTTTTAATTCCTGAAAAGAATGAATGCGATTGTTGTCATCAGAGTAGAAAATTTTTAAAAGATCTAGTGAAAATTCGAAATATTTCAAACAGTTGGAAGAATTTTAAGAAGATCCAAAATGGGAGAAAAAGGTGACGCACTAGCAGGATTGTTTGTGCATTGGATAAACGGTTAACAGCTTTCGCACCGGCTTTATGGTCTGAATGTAAATCTTGCCGCGCTCAGTTTTGCCTTCCATCTTTTCAGGGTTAATAAAATAAAATACCAATCAAGTTCTGAGTTCGATGTAACTGACTTTCCCTTCCTCTCAGAACTGCTATCCGTGCACCAAACTTAGAAAGCCTTATATTCCAATGATTTTTTTTAATGATACATACGAGCTTTCGTACATACATACATACATGAAGACTACAGATTCACTTTATCATTGGAACTGTAAAAATCTGTAAAACTTTCCAGAAGTTTACGATTTAAACATATATGAGCGTATCTAGATATGCAACTATATGCATGAGAATACATACATAAAACATGCAAATCTGCACATACATACATACATACATACAAAAATACCCTGTTCTTGATGTTGAAATTCCAATGAAGGAGCCTTGGGTTTAGGTTAGAAACCGATTCCTTCTCTGTTGGCAAGAGATCTTGAAATAAACTGAATAATGACATACATACATACACACATGCATACATACATACATACATACATACATACATACATACATACTCGACATCATCTCATAACCACCAAGTGTCGAAGTGCACCCCTTGATGAAGTCTGCAGACATGAGGTAAATACCATCATGAGATTGGGAAGGCAACTACTTGACAAGCATTCCCTATTCGACAACCCTGAACTCTTACCCAAAGAAATTGAAAGACTCTACCGTAACATAACATCAGAGGAGAGGATGAATGCATTCCAGCAGAAGACCATGCATGGATACGTTAACAGAAAGCTCCAGGGTGATAACAACATTGACAACCAGAGCAGTCTATCGTGGACAAACAATCGGGTCACCAACTCTCACTTTGAAGGGTATGCCTTTGCTATTCAAGAACAAGAAATAGCAACCAAATTCCTAATAAACAAACGGGACAGAGAGGCGGGCAAAGCACCACAATGTAATAATCGATGCAGACTCTGTGGAATCAGTGTCGAAGATATCACCCACATCATTAGCAGCTGTCCAAAAATGTCATCAAGGTATTACCTACCTATGAGACATGATGTTGTGGCAAAGACACTGTACAATGAAATCCACCGACAGGATAACCCCGGGGCTAAGGAGATGAAAACCCATAATGAGGTAGAGGCCATTACCACTCACAATATGAAAGAGTATTGGTGGGATGTCCCAATAAAAACCTCAATAAAGTGCAGACATAATAGACCGGATATAGTAATCTGGGACAGAGAAGAGAAACTCTGTACAGTAGTAGAAATCAGCTGTCCTGCGGATGTCAACATCCCACTAAAGATTAGAGAAAAAGAGAACAACTACGCCGAGCTACTGAGAAATTTGCAGATACGCCACCCAGACTACAAGTTCAGATTCATACCCGTGATTGTTGGGGCATTGGGATATGTAACGAACTGCCTCAACAAAAACCTGGAAAAATTAGGGTTCTCTAAACCTGAAAGAAAAAGGCTGATTAGAAGACTACAGATTCAAGCCATCAATGGAACTGTGAAGATATGTAAAACTTTCCAAAAATTTAGCACATAAATACATATGCATGCATCTAGACATAAAAACGCATCCATAAAACAAACATACAAATCTGCGCATACACTAACACCAAATACTGCACACAGACACACATATGCACAAATACCTAGATGATGTTGATAAAAGTTCCAATGAAGGAGCCTTGAATCTATGTTAGAGTCCGGCTCTTTCTCTATGGACAAGAAATACAAAAATGAAACTGATTGATAACATACATACATACATACATACTTACATACATACATACATACATTAGCCGACAGGATAACCCCGGGACTAAGGAGATGAAAACCCATAATGAGGTAGACGCCATTACCACTCACAATATGAAAGAGTATTGGTGAAATGTCCCAATAAAAACCTCAATAAAATGCAGACATAATAGACTGGATATAGTAATCTGGGACAGAGAAGAGAAACTGTGTACAGTAGTAGAAATCAGCTGTCCTGCGGATGTCAACATCACACTAAAGCTTAGAGAAAAAGAGAACAACTACGCCGAGCTACTGAGAAATTTGCAGATACTCCACCCAGACTACAAGTTCAGATTCATACCCGTGATTGTTGGGGCATTGGGATATGTAACGAACTGCCTCAACAAAAACCTGGAAAAATTAGGGTTCTCAAAACCTGAAAGAAAAAGGCTGATTAGAAGACTACAGATTCAAGCCATCAATGGAACTGTAAAGATATGTAAAACTTTCCAAACATTTAGCACATAAATACATATGCATGCATCTAGACATGAAAATATATACATAAAAACGCATCCATAAAACAAACATACAAATCTGCGCATACACTAACACCAAATACTGCACACAGACACACATATGCACAAATACCTAGATGATGTTGATAAAAGTTCCAATGAAGGAGCCTTGAATCTATGTTAGAGTCCGACTCTTTCTCTATTGACAAGAAATACAGAAATGAAACTGATTGATAACATACATACACACACACATACATACATACATACATACACACACACATACATACCTACACACATACATACATACATTCTTACATACATCCATCCATACATACATACACACACACACATACATACATACACACATACATACATACATATATACATACATACATGCATGCATACATACATACATACATAAATGTATATTGTGAAAAACAGAATAACTACGCTGGACTTTTGAGAAATCTGCAGTTATACCTGTAACTATTGAGGCACTGGAATATGTAACACAATGTCTAAATACCAATCTTGAGAGATTAGGCTTCTGAAAACCAGAAAGGAGAAAGCTAATTCGAAGACAACAGATCCAATCCATCACTGGAACTGTAAAAATCTGTAAAACTTTCCAGAAGTTTATCATTTAAGTATATATGAGCACGTCTAGAGATGGAAGTATGTGCATGAGAATACATACATAATACAAAACTTACAAACATGCACATACATACATACATACATACCTTGTTGATATTGAAATTCCAAAGAAAGAGCTTTGGATCTTGGTTAGAAACCGATTCTTTCTCTATTGGCAAGAAATCTTGAAATAAAACTGATTAATGACATATACATACATACATACATACATACATATATAATACATAAGTAGATAGAAAGATAGATAGATAGCTAGATATATACATACATATATACATACATACGTGCGTGTGTGTGAGCGTGCGTGTATGTGTGCGTGTGTGTGCGCGCACGCGCGCGTGAAAGTGCATAGCTTGATGCTTAGGGTGTCGCATTCATGATCGCAAGATCGTGGTTTCGATTCGCAGACCGACAGTGCGTTGTGATTTTGAGCAAAACACTTCATTTGAGATTGCTGCAGTCCACTCAGCTATAAATGGCTAACCCTGCGCAAGACTGGCGCTCCTTTCAGGAGGAATGTTAGCCTACCCGTCAAGTCAGAGAGGATGACATCATACGGAAGCTAAAACAATAAGCGCAAGTGCATTGCGCCAAGTGGTCGACAATAATATCCGATAATCTGGCCAATAGTCATACAATGTTTGGTGTGTGAGTATGCGTGTGTGTATGTGTGTGCGCATATGCTATATATAATTACACACATACACATACATATACATTCATATGCGTATATATATATAAGATAAATTGAACATGGGCGACCGTTGTATTCGTTCTTGTCAAGAGGTTCACGGCCAAACGGCTGGGAGGATTCGCGTGAAACATGGCACACATGTGGAAACGGGTACATAGATTGGAACGAAAGGGATGCAAATTACTTCCTGCAAATCTCCAAGGACTTCCTGGTAATTTACGAGGGTCTCATGGAAAGTTCCGCTGACTTCCTGGAAAGTTGCAGGGATTTTCCTTGAAAATTCCGAGGACTGCCAGGAAAGTTCTGATGATTTCCTGGAAAGTTTCGAGGACAGGACTTCCTGGAAAGTCCCGATTGTTTCTTGGAAAGTTCCGAGGAATTTCCAGGAAATCCCGCTGACTTTCGGGAAATTTCCGAGAACTTCCTGGAAAGTTCAGGGGATTACCTGGAAAATTCCGAGGATTTCATGCATAGTTCTGGATGTTTCTTGGAGATTTCCGGTGATTTCCTCGAAAATACCGAGGACTTCCAGGAAAGTTCCGGGGATTCCCTGAAAAATTCCGAGGAATTCCTGGAAAATGCCGAGAATTTCATAGAAAATTCCGAGGACTTCCTGGAATATTCCGAAGATTTTCTGGAAAATTCCGGATATTCTTTGAATATTCCGAGCATTCTCTGGAAAATTCTGAGGACTTCCTGGAAAGTCCCGATTGTTTCCTGGAAAGTTCCGAGGTTTTCCTGGAAACTTCCGGAGATTCATTGGAAAATTCCAGGGATTTCCTGCAAATTCCCGGGGATCGCCTGGGAAATTCCATGATTTCCTTGGAAATTCCGGGGACTTCTTGGAAAGTTTCGGATGTTTTTTGGCAATTTCAGAGGCTTCCCTGGAATATTCCGAAGATTTCCCGGAAAATTCCGAGGATTTCCTGGGGAATTTCGAAGTTCCAGGGCTTTCCTGAAAACTCCGAGTATTTCTTGGGGAATTTCGAAGTTCCAGGGATTTCCTGAAAACTCCGAGTATTTCCCGGGAAGTTCCAGGAGTTTCTGGAAACTCCGGCGATTCCCTGGAATATTCCGATGATTCCCTGGAAAATTCTGAGCACTTCCTGGAAAGTTCCGTGGATTCCTTGGACAATTCCGGTATTTCTTGGAAAACTCCGATGATTTCCAGGAAAATTCCGGGGGGTCTGGAAAGTTCCGGTGATTTCCTGGAAATTTCCGAGGGCTCAGTGGGAAGTTTGGGGATGTTCTGCAAAATACCGGGAATTTCCTTAAATATTCCGAATATTACCTGGCAAATTCCGAGGACTTCCTGGAAAATTCCAGAGATTCCCTGGCATATTCCGAGGTTTTCAGGAAAATTCCGATGATTTTCTGGAAAATTCCACGGTTTCCTGGGTAATTGCGAGGGTCTCCTGGAAAGTTCCGGTGGTTCCCTTAGAAAATCCGAGGATTTCCTGGAAGGGGATGGAGGAATTGGGGAGGGATATCCCTAATATCCCAGAAACATCTGTAAGACTAACTTTCTCTTTATAAATGCCCTGAAAATTCCACACAGCCTTCTCTTTGTAGTATCATTTTATTTAACATACATGCGCATACAAGACCTTCATTAGACTCCACATTCGTATTATCATCGAACCGAGTGTTTAACTACGGTCCTTCTATTGCACTTACATAGATTTACCTCCCACCTTGAGTCTTCTAGTTACCAATACCTCTCATGCCTTATATATATATATAGATAGATAGATAGACAGATAGATAGATAGATAGATAGATAGATAGATAGATAGATAGATAGATAGATAGATAGATAGATAGATAGATAGATGGATGGATAGATGGATAGATAGATAGATAGATAGATAGATAGATAGATAGATAGATAGATAGACATACATATCTATATATGCACACACACACACACACACATATATACATACATACATATCTATATATATATAAATACACACACACATATATATATATATATATATATATATATATACATATACATATATATATATATATATATATATATATATATATATATATATATATATATATATATATATATATATATATATACATATATATATATACATACACATGTGTATGTGAGTGACTGTGTGTTTGTGTGTGTTTGTGTGTGTTTGTGTTTGTATGTGTGTGTATGTGTATGTAAGTGTGTGCATGAGTTGGTTGGATGGATTGGTGAACAGACGTATCCTTCTCTGTTATATTTGGAGGACAGATGTAAATATTCTAGAGCTAATCATATAAACCTATGTTTTCCGAACGAATTTCTTTAACATATTCGTTCTTCAACACGTTACTTGGTTACTCTCGCCGTCAGATATTATGAACTACAGATTGCAGCACTGGAGACCTGGAACCAACTTCACTACACTTTAACAACAACGATGTGAGATAAACCAATAAATTGTTGTTGCTATTGTTGTTGTTGAGGCCGTCGCGTCGTCGTCGTTATTGTTATGTTGTTTAGTTCCAGTTATAAACGTGGTCAAGCAGGTCCACGGTTAGAGGCGATTTTAGTGTTATCTAGGACTTCATTCGTTAATGTATTCGTTTCATGTTCAAAGAATGGCGTTGATTCGACTGTGACTTGGCTACTATTTCTTGTTGGCCGAATGACCTCATAGAGGCTTCTCTCGCTATTTCGTGACAACAATAGCTACGATATATCACAGCTGAACCGTTTCTATTATTTTCTTTATTTACTGTGTGGAGGGTAAACTGTACAATATAATTGTATGGAATAAATTCTAAAATGGTTTGAATTTTCAGAAACAGACAATTAAAAATATACAACGGAAAGATGGAAATATCAAAAACGAATTACGGTTGACACAGGTACGTTGACAAAGGTACATAACTCCTGCTACATTTCTTATTAGTTATTTCCCTTGGAAAAAGCTATTTTTTTTAGGAAAACTTTTTTGAATTTTTATATAGCTGAAGCCTACTACACAGAACTTCATAATTTCTTTTCCTACAATAGAAAAATCTATGAAAAAAAAAATTACAGTTTGGATAAAATATGGGCAGGTTTTGCACACAAGCACACGCACATACACACACATATCAGTAGGTGCTTAGTTTTATCACACAAAATGTCATGAACCGTTTATTATTATCGAAATTTGTGAGGCCCAAAATCATCCTCTGCTTGATGTTATCAAGTGGTTATTATTGACAAAAAAAAAAGCTCTCAACAATGTGTTCACAATAACCGAATTCAACTTTATATACATTCATATGCATACATACATTGTGTTTGTGTGTGTGTCTGTGTGTGTGTCTGTGTGTGTGTGCGTGCGCGGGGGGTATATACACACACATATATATATATATATATCTATAAAATCCGTGCAGCATCTCTCGTATTTCTTCCCATGACTTTCGTCTTCTATATTCCTGCCGTAAGGCTTCGCTTCCACACACGCCAGCTTAATTTAATTCGTCCTTAGTCGAAAGACATCTGTTGTTAATGTCCTGTTGTTTGTATTTGTAATTGTGTACCATTTCTCCGTTTTTTCTCTTTTCGCCTGTCTCGGACATGTGAGCATGCGCACAACAGTCAAACACCGTACCGCTGGAACAGCAAAGCGCACAGTTCTATACAAGGATTTTTGTATTTTTTTCATAAACTAAGGGATGGTTATTGACATCAAGCTTAAGGATTATATCATGTACAAGTATAACGAAAGAATTAAGGAAAAAAAGGACTCATTATATTGAATGGTATCGATAATATCGAGTGGAAATAGTGCCTATACACGAGCCGCCACTGCTTAAATATATGTGTGTGTGTATATATATATATATACATATATACATACATATATATATATATATATATATATATATATACTCACAATAACGCAGACACACTCTCACACATTAATGCATGTATTATTATGTATGTGTGTGTGTGCGCGCGCGCGCGTGTGTACGTACGTACGTACGTATGTATGTATGTACGTATGTATGTATGTATGTATGTATAGTTTATTTCTTTACAGAATTCAAAGTGTATATGTGACTATGTGGATATGTTGACCCACATTTACAGAGGGAAATGTTTTATAAATTTGCATTGTTCCTCTGATCGATTGTACGCATTTGGAGAATACGAAACAGTTTGCTCTTTTCTTCTTTGGAGAACCCAAATATTTCTAGGTTTCTGTGCAGATTTGTAATTATGATAAGAGGAATAATGAGTGTTTCCCTTCCAAATCTCACACAGATGGTTATGTACATGCATACATACATACATACATACGTATATACATACATACATACGTAATATGTATGTATGTGTGTATGTATGTATACATGTGTGCATGCGCGTGTGTATGTATAAGTGTGTGTGTGTGTGTGTGTGTGTGTGTGTGTGTGTGTGTGTGTGTGTGTGTGTGTGTGTGTGTGTGTGTGTGTGTGTGTGTGTTGTGGTGTTGGTGTATAGATGGTTGTTCTTTTTCTCATTTTAATTTAGAATAAATTTTGACAGACCATGTGTTTGGTACCAAGATTGCGACGGAAAGAACTTTGTTTAGTCCATCCTTTAAATTTTAGGAATTTCTTACTAATTCTTATAGCCCCAGATATCGTGATCATTTGTAGTGTATGAAGAAGAGATTTTCTCTCCCCAAGAACCCAAGCTCAGCCATACATTGATCGAGACATGATGGTATGTATTTTGTTGCCCCAACACTAAGTATGAAGCTGAAAGTGTATCTTGGGTACTGGATTTTCAAATTCCTTATCAATAATCCATAGATGTTCTCTTCTTGTATTTTTCTAATCACACTGGTGTCCAAAGGGCAGCTGATTTCCACAACAGAACATATCTTTTCCTTGTCGTTCCACACAACAATATCTGGTTGGTTATAAGGCGGCGAGCTGGCAGGATCGTTAGCACGCCGGGTTAAACGCTAAGCAGTAATTCGTCTGTCTTTACGTTCTGAGTTCCAATTCCGTTGAGGTCGACTTAGTATTTCATCCTTTTGGGGTTGATAAATTAAATGCTTAAATGATAAACTTCTGGAAAGTTTTATAGATTTTTTACAGTTCCAGTTCTTGGATCTGTTGTCTTCGAATTAGCTTTCTCCCTTCTGGTTTTTGAGAAGCCTAATTTCTCAAGGTTGGTATTTAGGCAGTGTGTTACATATTATAGTATGTATGCATGCATACAAGTATATATGCATATACTAGCGTCCCCAAAAATTTCTGGCCTTGTGTTTAGAGTAGAAAAGAATATCTGGTTGGTTATGTTTTAATTTGGTGGCTGTTATGATTCTTAAATTTTACCAACATGTATGTATGATTTTTCTTTGAATTTTATTTAAGTCCTTGGGAGAGTTCAAGCCAGTCGCTTACAAAAGAAGACTTTTTGAGTTAAGAGAGTTCCCGGTGTTTTTAAATATGTGGTTGAGTTGGTATGTTGGTTGAACTACTGATGCATACACCGAAGTGTGAACATCTATTCACGTAATAATCTCAGATGGAGAATTTTTGGAATGCCTTACAAATTTTCACTGTGCCACTAACAGGTTGGATTTCGAGAATTCGCGTCAGTTTCTTTTGTTCTTTCTCCATGAAACCAAGTATTTCAAATTTGTTGGTACATATCTTAATGAAGCTATGATGAGAGGTACAAATGAGAATTCATAGTCAGTGTACAAGCGCTTAAGCTCCGCATTGATTCATCATAAATCTTCTCTTTCTATTTCACTCTACATTCACATCCGCAGGGCCGCTGACATCTACAACAGGACATGTCCCACAGAACAATATCAGGTCTGTTATGTATGTGCCGAATTGATGTTTATATTGGGGTGTTCCGCCAGTTTTTCTTGGTTTTTAGAGGTTTGAATACTTGTTGCTCTGAGATACCTTTGATGTATGCGTCAGGGCTGTCCCTCCCGCGGATAGCGTTGTAAATACTCTTTACAGCTATATCATGTCTCTGTCTGTCTGTCTATGTGTCTGTCTGTCTGTCTGTCTGTATGTATGTATGTATGTATGTTTGTATGTATGTATGTATGCATGCATATATGCATGTATGTATGTATTTATGTATACGTGCAGATTTGTATGTTTTTGCTTTATTTATGTATTCTCATGCATATAGTTGTCTATCTAGACATGCTCATATATGCTTAAATGATAAACTTCAGGAAAGTTTTATAGATTTTTTACAGTTCCAGTGATGGCTTGGATCTGTAGTCTTCGAATTAGCTTTCTCCCTTCTGGTTTTTGAGAAGTCTAATTTCTCGAGGTTGGTATTTACGCAGTGTGTTACATATTATAGTATGTATGCATGCATACAAGTATATATGCATATACTAGCATTGATAGCCAAATGGATACCTTTAGTACAGGGGTGGGAAACTTTTTAGTGCGGCGGGCAACAAATTTACTAAGAAAAAAGTCCGCGGGCAGATCACAAGTTCTAACTCTTATATATGTGTAGATCTCGTATATATCTTTGTATAATTCGATATACTTAAATAAAAATAAGTTTAACACGTTAGATTAACGCGTAACATCTTTATTGACGCCGCCACTGAATTTAGGACATTTATATTACTAATGAGATGTTCTATGTCTTTCAGCTAGAGTGTAGTTGGGTCTCAAGGGTGTGGTACAAATCTAGTAATATGTGTTTTATAGTGAAAACAAAATTTCCATTCAAATGGCAATTACCAGACGATTTTCTGTTCACGTCTAACAGTTTTAAATCGTAGTGGAAATGCGACCTATTGTCACAAATAGGCATACGAATATTGTATAAATCGTATAAATGAAAAATTTACTATATTTTGCGCATACAAGTATGTCAGCCTGCGGGCGAAATAAAATGGGTTCGCGAGCACAAATGCGCCCGCGGTGGGGGTTTCCCCATCCCTGCTTTAGTATGTCATTCTGCCTAATGAGCACTGTGTATATAGAGTTTAATAATTTATAATTAATTTAATAAGTTGATAATTAATATTATATAAACGATGTTATAAAATTTAATAATGTACTTCATATAAAATTTATTAATCTTATTGAGAACAGGATTATTAAATTTCATATGAATGTAGTTTAATGTTCAATAATTTGATTGTTGTTGCTGTCGATACTTCTGTTGTTAATGCTTCTGATGCTGCTTTAGTTGTTGTTGTTGTTGTTGTGGTGGTGGTGGTGGTGGTGGTGGTGGTAGTGGTAGTTACTGTTGTTGTTGTTGTTACAAGCACTGTATGGAGCGTATAGGATACGTTATTGACTGTGTCTCTTCGTAGTTGAAGATAGTCAGGAATAATTTGGAGGAAATTTAACTGGCTTTTCTAGCGGAACGAATGACCAGGTAGAGGCACCCTAATTGGCTCGTTCAAAAATTGGCTTTTCGAAAATATATATTTTCATAATTCGTGTGTGTGTGTGTGTGTGTGTGTGTGTGTGTGTGTGTGTGTGTGTGTGTGTCTGTCAGTCTGTCTGTCTGTGTGCGTTCGTGTATGTGTGTGTGTATCTATTGTTATGAAGAATCAAAGATAAAATCCAATCAAAATACCTTTAATAAATATTTGTTTAATGAGATTGCTCTTTGACTCCTTTCTTGCTTCAGTCATTGTAACTGCGGCTATGCTGGAGCACCGTCTGGTGTTTCGTCAAATAAATCGCCCCCTCCCACCACCAGTATTTATTTTAAGTATAACTCTTATTCTCTCGTCCTTTTTTTGCCAAACTACCAAGTCACGAGAATATAAACAAACCAACAGCGGTTGTCAAATGGTGAGAATCAAACAGAAACACAGAGACATTCACATAGGATGCTCAAAACCCGAAAAGAGAAAGGATAATTAGATTACAGATACTAGCCATCAGTGGAACTGTCAAAATATGTAAAACTTTCTAAAAGTTTAGCATATAAGTACATATGCACATCTCTAGACATGCAACTAAATGTTTGAAGACAGCTACATAAAAGGAACATACAAATCTGCACACGCACTGACTGCAGATAGTGCACATATGCACAAAAACATGTACAAATACTCCATTGTTGTTTAAAATTCCAGTGAAGAAAACTTGGATCTACGTAAGAAACCGGCTCTTTTTCTAGTGGCAAGAAATCTATAACTAAAATTAATAACGTACATACATACATACATACATACATACATACATACATACATACATACACACAAGCATACACGCATACATACATACATACACACATGCATACTTACACACACATACATACATACACACATACATACACACACATGCATACATACATAAATACATACATACACACATACACATACATACATAGATACATACATACACACATACATACACACGCATATACATACAGACATACATACATACAAACATGCATACATACGTATATACATTTATACATGCATACAAACAAACATACATACATACATACATGCATGCCTACATGGATCTTTTTTAAAACGGGGGCCACATTTTTCATTAACGAAACACTTTGAAACTTGGAACACTGGTAGAATGTGTCATATAAAACATCTTTTTCTCTTAGTCTTCTTTAAAAAAAAAAGAAATCCATAAGTTATTCCATGTTAAAGTTGTCGTATTTCTGTAATTTCAACCAATCACTGACGTCCATTCAGCCGATATACATTAAGTGCCAACTACATAAACAAACGATTCTGAAACAATTAACCCTAACCCTAACCCTAACCTTAGGGTTAGGGTTAGGGTTAGGGTTAGGGTTAAAGCAAATTTAAAATGAAAAAAGCAAATAAAACGAAGGTATGGAGATTAAATACGCTTTACATCGCTTAATCAGCCAAAGGAGTAAATATAAACAAGTGAATACTTGTCAGTGATTGGTTGAAATTATCGAAATAAGACAATTTTTTACATGAAATAAATTCGAATACAAAAATATTTTTCTGTTCTGTAACACAAAATAGATAAGTATACGAAGTTTGAAAGTCTTTCCGTACCAAAAACACTACGTAAAACATTAATGAAAAATGTGGCCCCCGTTTTAAAATAGATCCCATAAATACATAATACATACATATGTACGTATGTACAAACATACATACATGCATGCATGCATGCATACATACATACGTACATACATACCTACATACATACGTACATACATACCTACATACATACATACATTTTATTTTATTCTATTTTTAGAAAAACTGAAGCATGCCGTTGACAATTTTGGAGTATATTGAATTTATTTTATGCGTAACTTCTGGCCCACCCTGTATCTGACTGATATTTTATTTCATTCACTAGAAGAAAATAAAAGTTAATCTCGGTGGGAGTTGAACTCAGAACGTAAAAAGCCGAAATAATTTCAGGCTACGCTTTCCAACAATTTAACACTCTTGGAGAAAGTTAGCAAAGAAAATAGTAATCGAAAACAAAATGAAACGAGAAATATAAAAGGGAAGCTACTCTTGTCGTAGTATAATAATTAGTTCCCTTTGATACATGTTGGTTGCAAACACACTACTTGAGAAAATAAATTCATAGTTTATATTGATTTCGACATCGTTTATATTTCGAGAGTTTATTTATTAATCATAACGTTCCATATACTTTTCTGTGTATATGCAATGTGAAATGCAATTAACGAAACCATTAAACATGAAAACCGGTTTTGCTTTAATTGCCTTTTAAAATTCAGCTTTGACTAAACTATGATGCATAAAATAGATTACTGAATTAAAGAATAAATTAATGTCTTTTCGCTAAAATATTATTATGAAAAGTTATAATTCTATTATCAAAATAGAATTATAACTTATAATTTTTTTTTAAACTGATTGTAATCAGATTCAAATGTGATCTAAAAATATATCCAGGAAGTTTCCCTTTCATCTGGTTTTTGCATATATTTACACATTTATATAATTCTTTATTCATTGATATAACTTAGAAGACTCAAATATATTCAGTCGAATAGTTATATCTATTTGACAATTGTGTGTGTGTGTGTGTGTGTGTGTGTGTGTGTGTGTGTGTGAGTGCGCGCGTGCGTGTGTGCATGTGCGTGTGCATGTGCATGTGTGTGTGTGAGCGTGCATGTCTGTGTGTTCACGTGTGTGTGTACGAGCGTGTGCGCAATGTATAATGTATGTGTATATAATATATATGTATGCGTAATGTATATTATATATGTATAATATATATATATATGTATATATTTATACACACACACACATCTGTGGCTGATCCAATGTCTCCTCTTGACCTAAGATGATGTGGTGGTGGAACAATGTAGTTGAGAGGGCGATTAGGAAAAGAAATAGACAGTCCTGATAGTAAGGAACTGTATCAGATTGCCAGAAGGGAAGCTTGGATACAGATTTAATTAGCCAGAGAGAAAGCAGATAAGAAAAAATTTGCCAGTGTTCTGTGTTGTGAGGACCAGAGACTTGAAGTGTTTCGTATTGCAAAACAGTGTGTGAAAGAGAATTGTGATGTCATAGGAGAGAAATGTGTCAACAGGAATGATGGCTCACTTGCCTTTAATGATGCTGCAAAGAGAGAGATTTGGAGATAATACTATGAAAGGTTGCTAAATGATGAGAATGAATGAAAGAAAGAGAGTCTGCCAAATGTCAACCCAACATAGGGACTAGCTATTCAAATTGATAGTACCTTGGTAGATAAAGCAATTAAGGGTATGAAGACAGGAAAAGCCCCTGGCCCATCAGGAATTACTGTTGAGATGCTTACTATATCTTGTAGTGTAGGCTATAGTCTAGTCGCCTGTATAGTCAACCAGGTGATACAAGAGGGAGTCATGACCAATGACTTTGTGAAGCAGAACTATAGTGAACTGCTACAAAGGTAAAGGTGATGTATTAAATAGGAATAATTACAGAAGTATCTAATTGTTGGATCAGATTATGAAAGTCACGGAGAGGGTCATAGCCCAACTAATTAGGGAGAGAGTTAGTTTAGACGTGATGCAGTTTGGTTTATGCTAGGGAGAAGTACCACTGATGTTATATTCCTAGTAATTCCTAGCCAAAGATAAACTGTACTTGGCCTTCTGCTGGTCAATGTGGAAACTAGTGATAGATCAGTGGTTCAAGCCATGTACAAGGATGCTGTCAGTAATGTGAGGGTGGCACCGAGTATAGTGAAGAATTCTAGGTAGAAGTAAGGGTTCACCAAGGATCAATCCTCAGCCCCCTCTTATTCATCATAGTCCTCCAGGCAATAACAGAGGAATTCAAGACAGGATGCCCCTGGGAGCTCCTCTATGCTGATGACCTTGAGTCACTACCAGAACTAGAGAAGTTTCAGGTGTGGAAGCAAGGTCTAGAATTGAAGGGCCTTAGAGTCAATCTAGTAAAAACCAAAGTCTTAGTAAGTAGGAAAGTGGACAAATCCACCCTTCAGATAGATGGCCCTGTTTGATCTATAGAAAAGGCGTAGGTAGAAACTCCATAAGATGTGCCCAGTGTAAGCTATGGACACATAAGAGGTGCAGCAATATCAAAGGAAGGTTAACTGGGAAAATAGTTTTTAAGTGCGGTTGATGCAGAGGGGCAATAAACACCAAAGATGTACAGAAAACAGATTCCATCACAACCCAAGGGGAAACACTAGTAGTTCATAGCTTCCATTACCTAGGTGACCAAGTCAGTAGTGGGGGTAGATGCTCTGAGAGTGTAGCGGCTAGAATAAGAATAGTCTGGGCAAAGTTCAGGGAGCTTCTACCTCTGTTGATAACAAAGGACCTCTTGCTCAGAGTGTAAGGTAGACTGTATGATGCATGTGTGCAGTAAAACATGCCAGTGTTACCTGACTGGCCCCCATGCCGGTAACACGTAAAAAGCACCCACTACACTTTCGGAGTGGCTGGCATTAGGAAGGGCATCCAGCTGTAGAAACCTAGCCAGATCAGATTGAAGCATTCACTACATCCATACTAACCTCCCTCCTCATGTCTATAGTACCTTCCAGCTTCTCTTTCATTCTCCCCAACCTTAGCTAAACTCTCGAATTTGTCTCTCTCAGAGAAATGCTGGCCAAAAAACTGAAACTAGCAATTCACACAAAGTACTGAGGTTTTTTGGCAAATCAAATGTTATTGTTGCACTGCAAGCACACCCACATATGGCCACCCACACTGATGAAACCATTAAGAAATTAGATTTCAAGTAGCTGGAACATACTGCATAGTCCAGATCTTGCCCCTTCCAACTATTACCTCTTTGAACCATTCAAACATCCTTTATGAGGTCATCAATTTGTTATGGATGAAGAAGTGCAGAAAACGGTGCCTAAATGGTTGTCCAACCAGCTGTAAACATTCTTATCTGATGGAATAAGCAAGTCTATGGACCGCTGGAAAAAGAGCATAGAAAAATAAGGAGCCTATGATGCAAAATAATGTAATTGTCCAACTGCTGTTTTTGTTTTGATAAATTACAGAAACAAGAGTGTGTCTGATTTTTGACTTAGCCTCGTAAAAATAACGAAAGTGGCTATGTGATAAGTAGCTTGCTTACCAACAACATGGTTCTAGGTCCATTCCCACTGCATGGCACCTTGGGCAAGTGTCTTCTACTATAGCCTCGGGCCAACCAAAGCCTTGTGAGTGGATTTGGTAGACAGAAACTAAAAGAAGCCTATCGTATATATGTGTGTGTGGTTGTGTGTGTGTGTGTGTGTGTGTGTGTGTGTGTGTGTGTGTGTGTGTGTGTGTGTGTCTGTGTTTACATCCCCATGACTTAGCAGTTTGGCAAAAGAACCGATAGAATAATTACTAGGCTTACAAAGAATAAGTCCTGGGGTCGATTTGTTTGACTAAAGGCGATACTCCAACATGGCCACCGTCAAATGACTGAAACAAAAATAAAAGAAAATTTAATAAATAGACTTTTTCTTTATTAAGCTGATATCGAGAATAAAGGTTAATATGAAATTTTGATGGAATGCTTTAAATTCGTCTTTTATCTTTTACTAGTTTCAATCATTAGTCTGTGGCCATGCTGGGGCAACACCTTAAAGAATTTTTAGTCAAATGAATTGACCCTAGTACATTTTTTTCTTTCTCTTTAAGCCTGGTATTTATTCTATCAATCTCTTTACCAAACTGTTAAGCTACCGGGATGTAAACACACCAACACCAGTTGTCAAAGCAGTGGTGGGGGACAAACACTGACACAAAGCCACACACACACACACACAGAGTTTCCATCAACAAAATACATTCAGAAGGTTTTGGTTGGACTGAGGTAATAATAAAAGACACTTGCCCAAGGTACCATACAGTGGGACTGAACTCAGAACCATGTAGTTAGGAAGCAAGCTTCTTACCACACAGCCATGCCTGCACCTACGAACTGTACCTGAGCAGGGAGTTTTGTATCATTGAACCAAAGGCAGTTTCATTTGGGTCAGTTAATCAAGGCTACTAATTCCAGAAAAATTTCAGACAGAAATTACTATTGGAGTAAATCCCTTTTGAGATATTGCAGTACTAATAAGTAATCTCCTGATATTACCTAATGCAAACACTGAGGTAGAAAATTTATTTCATAGCATGACTGTTATCAAAATAAATTTAAGAAATAAAATTCAACTTTCAAAGCTTGGAGCTGTTGTCTCTGTAAAATATGGCCTGGAACAACATGAAAAATATTGCCAAGATTATTGCTTACCAAAAGGAACACTAAACAAACTGGCACTATTAATGCATATCTAACTCAGATGTACAGTTGTAATCCTGGAAATGCCGACCAATTTACATTTGTTCAATGCTAACTCAATTATATTAGCAAAGATTTAATTTCTAAATTTGCTTTTTAAACAGAGTAAGTAAAATAACTTATAATTCTATTATTTTTCTTTTTCTGGTTAAGCATTATTTGTATTTTGGTTTTAGGATTTTTGAGGAATTTCATCTCAAAAGTCTAGTATTAATTTTCAATGTTTATTATTTTTATTTGGTATTACATGTACTGGAAGGAATATATACACATGCATACATACATACATACACACACATGAATACACACACACATGCATACATATATATGTATATGTATGTATGTATATATATACACATATATATACATATATATATATATATATATATATATATATATATATATATATATATATGTATATATATATGTATATATATATATATATATATATATATATATATATATATATATATATGTGCGGGTGACACGTAAAAGCACCCACTACACTCTCTGAGTGGTTGGCGTTAGGAAGGGCATCCAGCTGTAGAAACTCTGCCAAATCAGATTGGAGCCTGGTGTAGCCATCTGGTTTCACCAGTCCTCAGTCAAATCGTCCAACCCATGCTAGCATGGAAAGCGGGCGTTAAAGGACGATGACGATACAATGTACATTTAAACACATAATGTTTATATGAATTATATAATCTATTGACTAAATTCTTTTACACGCGAGGCCACTGGTAGTAGAAATTTCTAATATTTCTTATTACCCTGATATTATTACACACACACACACACACACACACACACACACACACACACACACACACACACACACACAAGGCTACAGTAGATAAACACTTGCCCAAAGTGCCACACAGTCAATCATCGAGAGATATTTCCCCTGCCAGTAATGTGTCACATCCACTGCCAATCCTCTCCAGTTGTGCCCTACCAAAATGTTTCCCTGCTCATGCACACCCAGAGTAAGGTCAATGGACTGGTACCTATCACAGTTCCTGACCACTTTTTGGATGCTCTGGCAAGATACAAGGTTCTATCCATGTCTATATGATGCACAGCATGCAGTCTCTCTAGTTCTGAGTCACTTAGCCAGCAAATCTTCCAGCTCCCCCAACCAGGCCTTTTTCACCCTAGTTAGAATGTCTGCATTGTTTCTTCCTGAAGATGCAAAGACCACACTCAGCTTCAAACCAAATTTGGCAGCTAGAACCCTTAGGTGGTTCTTTACGAACATCTCTGCAACCCCTATGGTTCGAACCCTCTTCTCATCAGTGATCACTGATGCTACCCAGTCAAGCATAGTGACTGAATCAGTTCGAATTTCGATGGAGTGCAGCCCCCATTTCAGAGCCAAATTCACCCACTTCAGCACTGAGTCCAACTCAGCCACTTTGACATGATTGTAATCATCTGCTTTTCGAAGCCAGGCCACATCATCCACTTCGACGCCTCCAATTTCCAGTACAACCCCTATCGCTACACCACTAGCATCGCACCATACAGTCCCATTCTCCAATCTGGGCACATAGCAGTTCCCTCTAACTGGGTCTTCTGCTCTTGTTCTCTCTAGGATCTCCCACATTATTGCCACTATCCCACCTCCCATTTTGTCTCCCCAATTTGCCCGTTCTGCTTGTCTCTTTATGTAACTGCATGCTGTCCATAGCCACCCTGTGATTGGGTAGTGACCCACTAGTCTCCCATACATCGAGAATAATTCACTCCTGCTGATATCCAGTTCCAGGATCACGTCCCGCCCCCCCTCTGGAACACCAACAAGCCTGTTTTATCTCTTTGAAGTTTGAGCCCCAGTGCAGCTCCTCCAACCATTGGCTCCGGTGGCTTCACAATCAGCCCAAATTTCTTCAGATGTCTTACAATGTCTGTGGCAGACACTACAATCTCATCTACCAAGATGTCATCTATACAGGAATTGATGGACCTTCTTATCCTGTCCACCTTTCCCAGGATAGACTTGAGCTTTGGCAAGATCTTCGGCACAGAATTTAGCCTTAAACCCAGCCTAGTCAAACCGTATGCCTGGCCCTTATATCACACCAGCTGATACTGTCACAGTTTCTAGCACACATGGACCTGCAAATATGCCGACTTCAAGTCAACAATCATTTTCACCCTCATCATCTGTTTCCATTTGTGCAGTGTTTCACCATAGACGTCAGTTGCCTCACCACCTGTATGGCACAATACATGGCCATTCATCTCCCAAAAGTCCAGTACCGACCTGACCTTGCCCATTGTTAGCTGCACCACTGCCATTAGTGATAGCACTCTGCTCACCACCTCCTCCTTCCACCGGATAAGGACACCTTCCTTTAATCCACCTCTCCTTCAAACTCACTCCTGGCATGTCCTTTCAAGGTATGTTGGTAGCTGCTCAGCCTGTTCCTCAGCATCGAGGGCTCCCTTTTCAGTGTCATTCTAATGTAAGCAGCTGCTACTCCCAATCCTGCTAGCTCACTCCACTCGCATCTGTTTGCAGCAAGTGCCCCAAGTTGAAAAAGGATGACCTTAGTCTTCCTTCCCTCACTTCCTCTCTCACCCTTCCTGCTCCAGTCAGGCCCCTTGACCATTGACATCACAGCCCTTTCCTTCCAGCTCATCTCATTCCCTCATTTATATATCTATATTTATATACTTATGTATGTATGTATGTATGTATGTATGTATGTCATTATTTAGTTTTATTTCAAGATTTCCTGCCAATAGAGAAAGGGTTGGTTTCTAACCTAGATTCAAGGCTCCTTCATTAGAATTTCAATGACATCAACAGGGTATTTTCGTATGTATGTATGCATATGTGCAAATTCATAAGTTTTGTTTTATGCATGTATTCTCATATACTCATATACTTGCATATCTAGACATGCTCATATATACTGAAATGATAAACTTCAGGAAAGTTTTACTAATTTTTAGTTTCAGTAATGGCTTGGATCTGTAGTCTTCGAGTAATAACAACAGTATATTTTGGTTGGGTTAAGAGATAGATAAACAAGAAGTCTGTTTGATATTCCAAATAGAAAATGCATATTTACAGCTAACAAAAATGTTCTTGTTATGATGACAAGCAACAGAAAAGAAGACTATTTAATCAAAATGAATCAATTTAATAGTTCCAATGCGATGTATGTCAGCAAATAAAGTAGACTGTAGCAGCTGCTGAATTCTGTGGACTGAAACACAAGGTGGTGAATCAGTAATGGCAGTAGCCAACTGGAACTAAAGCTGAGTGGTGTAAATTCAAGTCGCAGTTGGTCTTCACTGAACTGCAACATCATCATCATTGTTTAACATCCGCTTTCCATGCTGGCATGGGCTGGACGGTCTGACATGGAGCTGGCTAGCAGGGTGCTGCCCAAACTCCAACTGTCTATTGTGGCCTGGTTTCTATGTCTGGATGCCCTTCCTAATGCCAACCACGTAACAGAATGTGCTGGGTGCTTTTTTTACATGCCATTGGCATGGGTGTATGTACACAGCACCGGCATGGGTGCATTAACACAACACCAGCATGGGTACTTTTTAAGTGGCCCCAGCACCTAAAAGGACAAGCCTGTATATGTGGGAGATAGTGATTTTACTTAACTTGATACACCTTATCAAGTACAGCAAATTGCCTTATCTTCTGGTTCCTTGTCATTTCTTCAGTGAGGCCCAACATCCGAAGATCCTTTCTCACCACTTCATCCCACATCTTCCTGGGTTTACCCCTTCCACAGGCACCCCCCCCCCCATCACAATTAGAGCTTGGCACTTCTTTACACAGCTGTCATCATCATCATCGTCGTTTAACGTCCGCTTTCCATGCTAGCATGAGTTGGACGATTTGACTGAGGACTGGTGGACCAGATGGCTACACCAGGCTCCAATCTGATTTGGCAGAGTTTCTACAGCTGGATGCCCTTCCTAACGCCAACCACTCAGAGTGTAGTGGGTGCTTTTACGTGTCACTCGAACGAAGGCCAGTCAGGAGGTACTGGCAACGGCCACGCTCAAAATGGTGTATTTTATGTGCCACCCGCACAAGAGCCAGTCCAGCTGTCCTCATCTATATGCATCACATGACCAAACCAGTGCAGTTTTCTCTCTTGCACCCAACAACTGATGCCTCTGATACCCAGTTTTCCTCTTAAATCCTTTACATCTGTCATGCATGCACACTGACTTTACCCATCCAGCGGCCAGCTTCGGCAGTCGTGCACTGTTCCGCTGCCGCAGCCGTTGCTCCTCGCTTTTCCATTTCCGTTTGTTTGTTTTGCGAACAAAACGAATTTTGTGTTGAAGGCAATCATTTGACCATGATTCCAATGGTCAAATTATTCCCTTTTGCGCACGTATGCACCACCCTAAAAGAAAATCATTTGACCAGCGACAAGGTATCAGTTAACCAGCGCAAAGGATCGTGTTCGTGAAACTGAAAATGTGTTTGCCTCTTGAAGAAGTATTGAAGCAGCTTGCTCCAGAAAGAATAATAGAATTTTTGAAAGCCAACAGCATTATTGCCACCTGTAAAACGTGTGTTTGCACACATGATATGACTTTGAAGACGTCGGCCAGATCGCTGGATGGATTTGTGTGGCAGTGAGGAAATTGTAGGAAAAACATTTCTATAAGGACAAAGACTTTTATGGAAAAGTCAAAGTTGTCATTGCAGAAAATATATCATATCGTCTTTCATTTCGTGTTCGAGGCACCTATATCTACTGTGGCTTTATATACCGGAGTAGATAATAAAACTGTTATCCAGTGGTAAGAGTTTTGTCGAGAAGTGTGTTCGGGGAAGACGCTTCGAGACAAAGCTCTGTTTGGTGGTCCAGGTCATGAGGTGGAAATAGATGAGAGCTTGCTCTTTAAAAAGAAGAGCCACGTAGGGAGAATAGGCCATCAAACGTGGGTTGTTGGGTGCTATGACACCACTGTGAAGAAAGGGTTCCTTCAACGTGTACCTGATAGAAGCACAGAAACACTTGAAGCCGTTATAATTGAAAATGTGTTACTGGGTACTATAGTACATACGGACAAATGGGGCAGCTATAGTAATTTACAACAACTGGGTTACATTCACAGAACGGTTAACCACTCAGTGAATTTCGTTGACCCTGAAACTGGCGCTTGCACAAATCACATTGAGGCCTATTGGTCCTGAATTTAAAGATGGCTGAAGTATGTGACTGGAACATCGGGCGACATGAAATGGTCCTGCGTCGATGAGTCAATGTATTGAGAAATGTATGTATTTACTGCAAAGAAAAACTTTAAGAATTTCTATACATTTCTTGAGCACATTGCAGAGGTGTATCCCCCCTAAACTCCACCAGCACGGCTTCCCCGAACACACTTCTCGACAAAACTCATATATTTCCAAAATTAAAAAAAACAAAAAACAAAAAAAAAAACACGGTCTAATTTCATATTACTGTGGGAAATTACTCTGAAAGAAATCTCTGCAGAAAGGTGAGTAGATTGATTACACATTTCTTGCTTTATAGTATCGCAATTTTGTGAGATTTGGCTGTTATTTCTAGCATGTAAATAGCCTGCTTGGAGGGAGGGGGGAAAATTGAAATTTTTCAAACAATTTTTTTTCAGAATCATAATCTCCGTATTTTTTTACGCATTTCGTAAAAAAAAAAAATTTCCGGCGATTGTGAAAAAATGAAGAAATGGGGTGGGGGAGGGGGAGGGGGAATCGAAATTTTGAATTTGAGATTTTTGAAATTTCTTTTTCAGAATCGGAATCTCCATAGCCTAAAACGTGGGATTCCGTTAAGAAAAAAAAAAAAATCAAGTGGGTGGGGAAAGGTTCCTTGTACATATTCTCCATCTGGACCTTCCGATGTTCCAAAAATATAAATCTGGAAGAAAAAATTAGGAAAAAAAAAAAGCAAGATGATATCCGAAATTATGGGAAAGGTAAGAGCAGAGAAGAAAGGTTAAATTATTTTAAGAACTTATTTTGAGTAATCGTAGTCAACGATGTTTAAACCAAGCAAAATCCCTTTCCGCAAATGAATAAATAAATAAAAAATAAAAATATAAATGCAAAAGTTAACCAGTGAGAATTGTATGATTCGAAACTTCCGCTAAATACGTGTGAAGTTTTTATACTTAAGTTATAATTAATTACAATTAGATGTAAATGAATTTTTCTGATATTTAAACTAAGTATTTAGCTAACATTATATATATATATATATATATATATATATATATGTGTATATATATATATATATATATATATATATATATATATATATATATATATATATATATATATATATATATATATACATACAGATATGTATATGTATGTTTCAATGTTTTAGTTTCGTATCTTCGTTCTTTATATATTAACTTGCACACTCAAAGGCGGGAAACATTTGAAACTTGAGGTAAGTTGTACAGTCTGTTTATATCATATATATATATCATTATATACATACACATTCTTTTAATTCTCAGTTGTTTTTTACAAACATCTTTAACTTTCTTCTATTTTTTTATAATAATAAATCGTCGATGTCGGAAAACAAAACGACGTGGAGGTTTATATGGGCACTAAATCTCGTTTAATATATGCTGATATCATTATTTCTTTTTTCTTACTCATTATCAGGAATTTTAAAAGATATATTTATGAAAAGAAATAGTAAGGAAAATGTTAAAAGGAATTCAAAATATAAGCTTGTACATGCCACTGCGTCTATATTGAACTTGTGTGTCTCCTGAAAATTTCGCTTTTGTGATATCGTGTTTTAATTCATAAATATATCTTTTAAAATTCCTGATAATGAGTAAAAAATAATGAAGTTAGCATATATTAAACGAGATTTATAGTGTCCTTATAAACCTCCATGTCGTTTTGTTTTCCTACATCGACGATTTATTTGTACCTTTATTTTTGTCAATTATTTATTGCTTGTAAAATAGCTCAGTCTAAGTATTCCAGCATTTACTTTACTTTTTTACTTTTCTGGATGTGTATCAAAGGAACATTGATGATGTATTTATTTATTTAAAGTGGTAGGTTTTGGTTTGAAGGAAATTTGACTAGTTTTTTTTTTTTTTTTTTGCAACTCGTTACCACGTAACGGCCTCCTCAATGCATCATTAGTTTAGTTTATAACTACGGATTAAGAATTTTCACTTTATTCTTAATAGTTGTATCAATATGAATTACTATAAAAACAAAAAAAATTGACCTCTGACATGGTGTGCTTCAATCCAGAATCAAGAATAGGCAGTGCGCATGCACGAATCTTTTAAACTTTTCTGAATTAGGATTTTAAAGGATTTCAAAGATAATTTTGAAATTATAAACAAAGACAAATGACAGTCAGACTGTATTTTTAAAGAATGATAAAAAAAAAAGCCGAAGTTCCAAATTTTATGAGTTGAAAGAAAATTGGGCGAGGGGGCGGAGGTAAACAATACGTACACTACCCGTTTTCGGCGTAACAAAAACCCTAACCCTAAACACCGAGTTTTTAAGTATTATTTACGTCTTTTTTTTGCTTATCGTACGAGATAGTGTGTAGGGCTCAAATCCACAAAAATTTCCCGAAAATATCAAGAGACTAAAAGTTACGGTTAGTTAAACTAGTGTGGGTCGATCAGAACTCTGACTGCAGAGCATTATTTGAAGGATATTTAGTTGCTATTTCTTGCAGTCTGCTCCAGGTCAGCACTAATCATTGGGGCATTAAAATGGCATAACTACTGGACGGTACCTTCACCTAAACTGTTTTTAATTAAACACTTTCAGAAAGAAATCAAGGCGATGTTTCGTCTTGACTTGAAATTTGTAAATATTCACTTCAGTGGTTTCCTTGAGCACGTGTTGTCTTGTCAACTGTCGGTGCTTGTTCCTGTGTGTGTTTGTGTGCGTGCATGTTTGTTTCTCTCTGTGTGTGTGTGCTTGTTGTGGAATGTCGATATAACGAAGCACACACACATAGAGGTACATTCTCGCACGCTCACGGAAACTACGGAATTGAATGTTTAGCCACCTCGTACCGTCTCGTTTGTTTGTCACTCTGGCACTATCATGCTATTAGCTGTCAGAAGTGAAAGTGCTCACTGCTAGTGAAGTATCGTGAAGTGCCGTCACTCTTTCGTATTATTGTTTTTTAATATCTTTCTCCTCTTAAACACATTTAGGCTATATTTCTCCCACGTAGCTAAAACAAAAGATTGTTCACATTTAATGGTTTATTGCTGGGATTTAAGCCAAAAATTTGAGTACTTTAATTTTAAACTGATCAAAAAAAAAAAGTTTGAAAAATAAAAAATTTCCATTAGGCACATAAATTCCCGGTACTACTAAAGCAGCGCGGACCCGAACGCGCAGTCGCGCGTCCGCGCTAGCTAGTCGTGAGTGGTCGACCCTAACCCTAAACACGTATTCATTTGCACACGCGGGTTAGGGACAGGGTTAGGATCGACCACTCAAAACTAGCTAGCGCGGACGCGCGACTACGCGTTCGGGTCCGCGCTGCTTTAGTAGTACCTAAATTCTCGTGTGTAAAACACAAATTCACAGAAGTTTTCTGAAAATTCTAAAAAAATCGAGGGGTTAATATGGCGCGCTTGAAGCAGAGTTCTGCCCTTTTTTGTTTGTTTATTAAATTTTCTACACGGGAAGTTTTGCAAGCTAATTTTGAAAACCCACATTCAGCCCCCGTCACTTCCAAGTTAAAAAAAAAAAAAAGTTACGTTCCTTTCAAAGATTGGGGGCACTCTTTTGGTATAATTTTTTATATTTGTCATGTGTGTATACATACGGTAACTGTTCAGTTTATGTCTGTAAAATCAAAACACATAATTGACAATATTGATAACTTAGATTTTAGTTTTTTGTTTTTCTCAGTTAGGCATAGGAGTGGCTGTGTGGTAAGAAGATTGCTTCCCAACCATATGGTCCCAGGTTCATCCCACCACATGGCACCTTGGGCAAATAAATGTCTTCTATTACAGCCTCGGGCCAACCAAAGCCTTATGAATGAATTTGGTTGACGGAAACTGAAAAAAGTCTGTCGTGTGTGTGTGTGTCTATATATATATATATATATATGTGATCAGCATGGAGAAGGGTCTAGAAGCTTAAAGATCCTGCGAAGGGACATAGATTTAAAGACATTACTCGAAGCTTTTGACGAAATAGAGGGGGATATAACATCACATAATGTGGAAGACAACTGGAGGTTTCTATGGGACAACCTGCTGAGGGCCACTCACCAGATCTGTGGATGGTGTAAAATCCCCTTCTCGACCCAAGGTAACGTGGTAGTGGAACAATGTTGTTGACTGGGCTACTAGGGAAAAGAAACAGGCTTGGAAGAACGATGGTAGCAGGGAATTTTATCAGACTGCCAGAAGAGAAGCTAGGAGACAGGTTTATTTAGCCAGAGAGGAAGCAGATAAGAAAAAAATTTGCCAATGTTCTGCGCTGTGAGGACTAAAGACTTGAGGTATTTTGAGTTGCAAGACAGTGTGAGAGAGAGAATCGTGATGTCGTATCTGAAAAATGTGTCCACATGGATGATGGTTCACTTGCATTACCTAGGGAACCAAGTTTGTAGCGGGGGTGGATGCTCTGAAAGTGTAGCTGCTAGAATAAGAATAGCCTGGGCAAAGTTCAGAGAGCTCCTACCTCTGCTGGTGAAAAAGGGCCTCTTGCTCAGAGTAAAAAGTAGACTGTATGACACATTTGTACGAAAAGCCATGCTACATGGCAGTGAAACATGGGCCATCGCTGCTGAGGACATGAATAAGCTTGCAAGGAATGAAACCAGTATGCTCTGCTGGATGTGTAATGTCAGTGTGCATACATGACAGCATGTAAGCGCCCTGTGGGAAAAGTTGGATTTAAGATGCATCAGAAATGGTGTGCAAGAGAGACGACTGCGCTGGTATGGCAGTACTGTCTGATTGGCACTCATTCCAGTGGAACACTAAAAGCACATCCAAACATGATCGTTGCCAGGACCACGGATTGGCTTCAATGCCGGGGGCACGTAAAAAGCACCATTCAAATGTGATCATTACCAGCATCACCTTACTGGCACGTGCTGGTGGCATGTGAAAGACATTTGAGCGTGGTCATTGCTAGTGCTGCTGGACTGGCTCCCGTGCAGGTAGCACGTAAAAAAACACCTTTTGAGTGTGGTCGTTGCCAGAACTGCCTGACTGGCCTTCGTGCTGGTGGCATGTAAAAGCATCCACTACATCCTGAGTGGTTGGTGTTAAGAAGGGCATCCAGCTGTAGAAACTTTGCCATTTCTGATTGATGATAATGTGTGTGTGTATTTGTCCCTCTCCCACCATTGGTTTGTTTATGTCCCTGTAACTTAGCACCTCGGCAAAAGAAACAATAGAATAAGTATTAGGCTTACAAAAATATCCTGGGGTTCATTTGTTTGACTAAAGGTGGTGCTCCAGCATGGCTGCAGTTAAATGACTGAAACAAGTAAAAGAAAAGTTCTTGTGTGTGTGTGTGTTTTTCAGTCAACTAGCAATTCTCATTTTTTGCATGGCTGAAATTGGAAGATGACAAAACAATGTCAACATTGCAATGATAACATGTGTTTTAAGCATTTAAAAATTGAAAAATAACCACAAAATGAGAGTAAACAGCACACATTTTGTAGTTTTAAGCATTCAATATGCATTTAATGTGAAAAGAAAGATACACATTTTGTAGTTTTAAGAGCAGAAAAAAACTAGTTCAGGTAAAAAAAAAAACAAAAAAACCACAGTAAACAGCTGATTCTGTTTTTCGTAAACATTTGGTTTATACAGGAGAGTGCCAACACTTGTTAATATGGAAACAGGCACCTACTTTTGATTGGCTAAAATTACCCAGAATTTGCAAACTTTAAAAGCAATTAACTGTTTGATTTATGGTGAAGATTAATTTCATGTCAATAATGAGCATACAAAACTACATCAATTGACCAAATTGAAGACATTGAAAAGTGACAGCCAAACAGAAAAGATCCTAATCAGTTAAAGTTCAGTGACAGGAATTGCATATGGCTGCAAAAACAATGCCTCTATAATATATATGTGTAACCCTTGCTTGCATAAGAAAAAAAAGAATTTTTGAATAAATGAATATATAATGGTAGTCGGGGTGGGGTGGGGGGGCATTCCCAGTTTCTGTAAAACTGATTTACACTCACTGGCTATAGTCAAGTTGGGTTTGTAGTGGAATATGCCGAATTGCATCCCATTGGGATTGAACCCGGTACTAAGTGGTTGCAGAGTTAACCTGTTAACCAAACAGTCATGACTAGGTTCTAAAAGTATTTTGGTTTGAGGATATTGATATTTGTTGGTATTAACTTGCTTTCACTTAAATGTCTGGAAGTGATCTTCATAAGAGAATTTAAAAGAACATAGGTTAATAATGGTATGAAAAATGGTTGCAGAATTATGATATTGCAATCATTTATCATTATAGGATCGAAATATTGGAAATCTATTAATTGATCACAATAAATATAGTTATCTAATTTGGTAATCATATTTTTACTGATACATTTAAGAAAACAAAATAGAAAATAAACAAATGTTCTTTTTTTTTTTTTTTTTTTTTTTTTTTTACATCGTTACCTTATCTGTGTCCAAGAGTTGTAGCTGTAACAAATGGGGTTATAAATGACTCTAACGCCACTTTATTTCATTGGTAATCAGGAGCCATTGCGGTAGTGTTCCACTGTTTACTGCAAGCTTAACCCTTTTGTTAGCATACATTCATTGCTTCTGTTTTAATTTTGAATGTTAGGAAGTTAGTAAAGTAACTTCATTAGTATTAAGTTGGGGTTTGGAGTATAAATTAGTATTAAATTTTTCTGGAAGGTTTTAATTTAAAAATAACTTTAAACCCTTTAGCACTCAAATTACTCTGTCAAACATAATGCTTGTTTATTCCCATTGGTTTGAATTAATCAGTGCATTATCTCCTAGATTTGAGATTGTGATGTGATAGTTAATTTTTAAAATGACATAGGGTATGTGTAAAAGGCCTGGTCTTTGTGTATCTTTGTGTTTGTCTCCTTGCAGTTTGACAACTGGTGTTGGTGTGTATGTCCCTGTAACTTAGTGGCTCAGCAAAAAGAGGCTGCTAGAATAAGTACCAGGCTTAAAATAATAATAAAAAAAAAGCACTGGTCAATTGTAACTACTAAATTTTTTGACACAGTGCCCCAGCATGGCTGTAGTCTAATGAGAAACAGATAAAAGATATATATGTATAATGTTTTTCTTATAAACAAAACTATGTACATTCACTTAAACACACTCCTTGTATAACTGTAAAGTAAATGTGGACTTATGGTACAAATACACTAAAACCAGAAATTGCGATATATCAATCCACTATGACAGGGGTTCTCAACCATTTTTCTACTGATGGACCCCTTTGATTACTATTTTCTGGTGGACCCCCATTGCCATTCAATGTTTACAAACTAGTTTAATAGAAAATTTTTCAAAATTCCTATATTGTGTTTCACACGTTAATTTGTGTAGGTTGAACAATGGAAAAAGGTTAGTGAAAGAAACATAGCTGTTTCTTGCAATACATACAACTAAAGCAAAGGTTGTTTTCAGGGCCCCTTAAAATACTATTGTGGATTCCCAATTTACTATTTTGTTGCATGGACCTCTAAAAATCTTATATAGACCCCGATTGGATGACTGCATTATAGTCATTCAAATGAAGCTGCCAATATAAGAGTTAGCTACAAAAACATGAGCAAACTAATAATTTACAAATGCAATAACTTAGACAATAAAATTTTCCTTAAAGTATATTTAATATTCATTAAATAGCTCTTTAAATATGTTCTGGATAGGTAACTTGATCTAAGCGAGAACAGCGATAAATGGGCTGAGCATCACACTTATGCTAACTTACTAATAGAGTGATGAGCAAAATTATATAATATTCAGATGACTTTTACACATTGGTGACCTATTTTGATCATGTGTTTGTCTAGTTTGATCTAATTTAATTTAGTTTGATTTAACTCAAGTTTAATCTTATGCTAGTTGCATCTCTCCTTTCTTTCTTATGCCGTTCTCTGCTCTCTCATCAAATTTGGCCTTAGCCCTGTATGTACTAAGATACAAGCATTAAGCCCAGTAGCCATTGAGTTAGTGTTCTACTGCTTACTGGAAGCTTAACCCTTTTGTTGGCATAAATACACTGCTTTTGTTTTGATTAATTTTGAATATTACGAAGAAATTAGTAAATTAACTTCCTTAGTATTAAGCTGGGGTTTGGAGCATAAATTAATTTGAAATTTTGCTGGAAGGTTTTAATTTAAAATAACTTAGGGTGAACCGTAATGGCTTGCATGCCAGTGACGTGTAATGGCTTCTGTGCTGGTGACGCACGAAAGGCAGTTGGTTTTAGGAAGGGCATCCAATCTTAGAAACCAAGCCAAACATGGACAGGGCCCTGGTGCAGCTTACCAATTTCAGCCAAGCTGTCTAATCCATGCCAGCATGGTAAGTGGACGCTAAATGATGAGCCAGTGCATGTATATAATGGGCTTGTTTCATTTATGGAGTTTGACTTGCAAAGGATTGGTCACCTTCATGTCAATAGTAGTAGTGCAGTAGGATCGAACTTGGTTTATGGTTGCAGAGTAAACTCTTACAGCTGTCCGTGCACCCACCTAATTTTTACTGGACAACAGTCACAATGAGACACACTGCCTTAAAGGGTTTTAGTCAAAGAAATCAACCACTACTTTTTTTGTTTTTAAATTTTAATATCTTGTACTTTTCTATTGTCCTCCTTTGCTGAAGCATTTAGTAAGAGGGACATAAAACAATGCCAGCTGTCAAGTGTTGATAGGGTACAGACAACTCTCACAAGTTCTCATTCACATACACACATCATTTTACGTGTTTTACACACACACGCATACACAATGGGCCTTCATTTTCTGTTTATCAAATCCATTTGCCAGACATTGGTCAGCCTGTGGCTGTAGTACAAGACACTTGCTCAAGGTACCACACAGTGACATTGAATCCAGAACCATGTAATCGAGAATCAAACTGCTTACACAGCTATGTCAGTTCCTACTTAATTTAGTCACTTTTCAACTGTTCTGATCTCGTTTCATTTGAGACATTTAGGCCTGTTGTTTCGTTGATATATAATGTGTGTGGATATATATATATATATATATATATATATATATATATATATATAAAAAATGTTTGTTTCTGATGAATATTAATGGTCTTCATTTGCATTACAAATTCACACAGAATTATAACATCTTTGAAGTTGTCTGCTATCAAGTTAATTATAATCTTTAGAATTCAATAATGATTGTGAAATCAACTTCCATCTTTGTCTTAATGTCTATTTTTCCCCTCCCAATGCTGTCATTTATTAGAGTCCAGTGTCATTTTGTCTCTAAGGTCTGACGTCCTGAGGTTTTCTCATATTAGTTGTTGCTTTTGGTGTCTTTCATTCTCATCAAATGCTATTTCATCATTCAACACACATTGTCCATAAGAGATCAGGTTTCTCTTGTATATTTCATTCAAAAAGTACCTTTAAACTTTGATATCAACCAACCTGAGGTCTTGTCTACTTCATTTGAAATCATTCATATCTGAATCGAAATTTGAATTTTTTTTGTTCCAAACAATTGCTTAACCACAAAACTGAGTGGAAGGTCTTGATTATACTGGTTTCAAATTTTGGCATGAGGCTAGAAATTTTGCGGAGAAGAGTCAAGTCGATGGCATCGACCCCGGCATTCAACAAGTACTTATCTTTTTGAGAGTGAAAGGATGAAAGGTAAAGTTGACCTGGGTAGTTTTTGAACTCAGAATGTAATGACTGACAAACTGCTACCAAGCATTTTGCCTGGCATACTAACGATTCTGCTAGTTCGCCATCTTAAAGGGTATTGATTATACTGACATCAGTACTGGAATAGTACATTATTGATCATAGAGGGGTGACATTATCTTGGTAGCATTTGAACTTGGAATGTAAAGAGCCAGAAGAAATACTAGTTACTTTTCTGATGTTTTAACCCTTTGGCATTCAGATTACTCAATCAAACATAATGCCTATTTATTGAAATTGGTTTGAATTAAGCATTATCTAGAAGCTTTGAGGTTTCAATGATGTTGATTGTATATTTTTAAAATGACATTGTATAGTAGGTATGAGAGGCTGAATCTGACTGGTTTGTACATAAAACATGTAGAATGTATGGGTCTGATATCAAATTCATCATCGTTAACATCCATCTTCCATAGTAGAACACTTGACTGGAGCCAACCAGGTAGAGGACTGCCTCAGGCTACTGTGTCTGTATTGGTGGGGTTTTTACAGTTTGATACAAGTATCATTTACCTCCATATAAACTGTGATCAGACAAATGTCTGATACCAGGCATTCCAGCTGAATTTAGGGAAGTCTTGTGCTATTATTTAATGTATCTTTCTTTGTTTAACCCTTCAACCTCTAAACCAATCATATCCAGGTAAAATATTTGACCTATTTTATTTCCAAGCTGGCCAGATCTGACCTCTCACACTTACCCTACAATATTATTAAAAATATATACAAAATAGAATTGAAGTCTCAAAGCTACAAGAAAATAATAATAATAATCTCCCAGATAGCATTGAAGGGAATATCCTTTCAGCTGGTTTATATTTCTATACTAAACATAAGTAGAATTTGGATGTCTTTCCAGCAACTGTTGGAACCTGTTGTCAGCTGGGCAGACTGAAGCCAACAGTAATATTTTCCTCAAAGCCAGTATTACCTATAAGGAATTTTGAACTGTGGGATAGAGGAAATAAAGGGGAAGATTATATAATTGGAGAGTGGGCAATAATAACCTGCCTACCTCTTTCTCAAATCTTACCTGTTGTTTAGCTCCAAATTAGCTTCAGTTGTTTAGGCCTTTTGATCTAAAGCAATACTGCTGTGATATCCTTCATCTGTCTGTCTTAACATGTTAACTGCCACTTTAACCTTTTTGCAGTCAGATTATTCTGTCAAATGTAATGCTTATTTATTATTGTTTTGAATTAATCATACTTTCTCATAGCTTTAAAATTTTGATGTGATTCTATATTTTTTTGAATGACAATGTAGGACAGTTATGAGAGACCACATCTATCCAGTTTTTGTGTGAAACAGGTAGAATATTTTGGCTGGATATGGCCAGTTTAACCCATTACCTACCATAATTCTATTAACTAGAATCTTTTTTTATGAAACTTTGATTTCTAGCATAAAACAGCCTTAGAAACATGCTGGAATGATCAAAATAACATTTTAAATAGAAATAAGTGAGATACTGGGTGAAAAATTAGCAGACCTCATTTGAATATCAGAGAAATATACCTACTAGATATAGCAAAAAGGTTAGATATGTGTAAGTATTGACAGGTAATTACGAAATTTGTAATTTTTAAGTGATTCATATGAGATCACTGGTAGGTAATGGGTTAAATGCTAAAGGGTAACTATTTAGCACTCCTGTTATTTAGATATCCTTGAAACCATGTCAAAGCTATAGAATAAAATATTTTCTCATATTATTAAAATGTACCACCAGTGAAGTTTGTAAGGAACCACCAGTGGTACATGTGACAGTTATTAAAGGTATGTAGGACCAAATTTTCTAAAACGTCCCTTATTTAGTTGTAAAATTCGGTTGCTATGTCTAGCAAATTGACAGATTTTGTAATCTTTGTTGGCTCTACTGCTATTCTAAGCCATAATATTTATGCCCCAAAATTTGCAGAGATAGCCATCCTAGAAATAATGTTGGAGTTGATTTTCATCTCAATTTGGTGTACATGTTGGCCTTGTTCCGCACAATTTCATGTTTATCATTCTCTTAACATAATCCATAATGGTTATTTCTGCTTTATCAAAGGAATCCAATGTAATTCCTACTTCAATAAAATGCTGGTTTTGGCCTCAAGAGACTACAATTTTATTTTGGTGTTCCAATATATATATATATATATTTCCATAATGACTACTGGATTTCTTTCTTTCCAATAAGCTCTCTCTTTCCCTCTCTCTCTCATATACGTATCTCTTTCATTCCTGCACCAGAGCATGGTAATGTTGGAACATTGGTAGACCTTGTTATTTAGCCCCAGGTCAATCTTTATTGAGCAGATTAATGATCAGAGGCAATCCACTCAGTTTTTATATGAGCTATAGGGATGCAAAATCTAGTTTGTCACCTTGGTAGTTAAGAGATGGTTGGATACCATCATTTTTGTTGTGGGTAGGGTTGGGGCTGGATTTGTTGATGTGAGAATCAATGATTTAAATGCAAGTTGGTTACAATTCAACAGACATAATGGTTAGTGTACCTGTGCCATCCACGTAGGTACCATCTTCAGTGTAACCAGGTTGTCCCTGTGGTATGTAATTTAAGGGATATCTGGCTGCAGTTTCTTGCAAATTAAAGAGCTGTATTGCCTTGTCTCCTCTTTGTTCCTTGCTTAAATGTTATATATCAGTTTCAAATTTTGGCACAAGGCCAGCGATTTTGGGGGAGGGCTAAGTCGATTACATCGACACTCCCGCCACCTCCATCCTGTGCTCAAATGGGACTTATTTTACCAACCCCAGATGAAAGGCTGAGTCAACTTTGGTGGAATTTGAACTCAATGTAAAGACATGAAATTGCTACTTAGCATTTTGTCCGACATGCTTATGAGTCTGCCAGCTTGCTGCCCTTGGTTAAGTGTAATATATCTAAATGTGTTTGGTTCCGTTTCTATAGGTGGGATGCCCTTCCTGTCACCAACCAATTTATCATATGTACTGAATGTAATTGTTTCCATGATATCTGCATTAGGGAAATTGTCATTGTGTTTTACTGGTCTTTAGTTTGTCTGTGACCAGAAACGAGTCGAGGACGAGAAAGTTTTCACCTTGAGTTACAAGCAAGTCTCTCATTAGTTTTCTGGCCACCCATGTCTCTCCACCTTGTATTTGCATTTATGTCAGCAGTTAGCGTACATTGATTTACCTTTCATATTTTACTCGTTTCAGTCATTAGACTGCGGCCATGCTGGGGCACTGCCTTGAATTTTTAGTCGAGTGAATCGACCCCACTACTAGTTTTTTAAGCCTGGAGCTTATTCTGTCTCTTGCTGAACTGTCAAGATATGGGGACGCAAACACACCAATACTGGTTGTCAAGCGGTGGTGGGGGACAATCACAGACACATAGATATCTCTATATATATACATTTACGCACATGATGTTCTTCTTTCAGTTTCTGTCTGTCAAATCCATTCACAAGACTGTTTGTTGGCCCAAGGCTATAGTAGATGCTTGCCCTGACCTTTATAATCTCATGCTAACCATAACTTGGGAATGAATGTCAGACAACCTATGCATGATTATTTTACGCAGTGACTATTCATGCAGCATCATTTGTTTGCACTTTGCCATGAAAATATGTCTAGACAGTGTGCTGTTCGGTTTTCCAAATTCTTGGGGAAATATTACCTTGTTTGGATGTAGGCGAGGGTTGGTGACAGGAAGTGTATTCAGCTATTCAAAATCTACCTCAATGACTTCATCTGACCTATGCAAGCATAGAAAACTGGTTGTTAAAGATATGGGTCAGATATAGTGCAAAAGCTAATTAACCTTAATTGGACAGACAAATGATCAAATGTATTCCATCTGTGACCATCCCATATATTATCAGCCATTGTATACTCTGGGGTACATTGTACCCCCTATTTAACTCCTATTTAGTTTAATCCTTCAGCACTTAATCTGGCTGTAACTGGCCCAAAATAGTCAACCAATTTTATGCTCAAACCAGCCAGATCTGGTCTCTCACACTTAATCCTACAATGTCATTCTAAAAATAAAAAAAAAAAAAAAACCTTATCTCAAAGCTACAAAACAATGTGTATAAATAATCATAATATTTAAGAGTAATTTGAATGCTAAAGGGTTAAGGGAGATTTGGTTATTATTTCTAGCAGGTCATGAGCCACAACATTGCTACCTCATTAGTAGTGTTAATGTGCAGCCAGGTGATAAACTAGCGGAGCTCTATTACAGAATTGAGTGGCAGAAAGTTTATCTAGCTTTAGGTCCTGTGTTCATTCTTTTAGTATTCAGATAACTCTGTCAAATGTAATGCTTATTTTTTCATATTGCTTCAAATGAATCCTGTATTATCTTGTGGCTTTGAGATTTCAGTGATGTGATTGTTTTCAGAATAGTATTGTTGGGTATGTGTGAGAGGCCAGTTTGAATATAAAACAAGTAGAATATTTTGACTGGATATAACCAGTTCAAATGCTAAACTGTTAAAATTCACCCTCCCCTGTTAGTCTTTTTGCGGTTGCTCTAGACTTTGCATTTGACTTAATTGGAAGGATCGGAGTCATACTTAATTTATTGCCTAGTATAATAGCACTACTTGGGCCCTTGGGTGTCTTTTAGCGGAACTCTCTTCATAGCAAGAATTCAGTTTGTTTCTGGACTAGGGAGAAATTGCATCCCCTTCTTCACACCAGTCTTGGGATAGTGGGGGTCATGGATTATCGCCCTTTCCTCCTCTAAGTAAATCCAAATTAAAAAATAATAATGTAAGGAATTATTGAATTGATTATATGCATATATATATATATATATATATATATATATATAATCATCTCATTAGTAAATACTGTCTTTGGATTGCGCCAAGTGTCTGATATTATCAATAATTACTTGTAGGATAAGTCCCCCACCCCACCCCCGCCACAAATCACCCACTATCTGTTCAGAATATTTCAAAAGATATTGCAAATAAGAGATGTCAATCATCTTGTCCAACCGAAATAAAACATAAAATAGAAATGAAAATCGATAGTTAAATAGGTCCCTCCCATTTTTTTTTTTAACCCACCCCCATATTATATTTATTGCTAGGTTCATTTTAAATTAGTTTCAACTCCAGTATGTGTGTGTGTGTGTGTGTGTGTGTCTATTGAATGTGGTTGTTAGTCATTGTTGCTTATTGTTCTTATTTAATGGTGGAACAAGGCAAGTTTTTCAGTTTATTAAGATGGTCAAGGTGTAATTGTCTAGAGTAACTCTTTGTTCCTTTTTACATTTTTGGGTACCTCTGCCCAGTGTCGCCTTCCTGGCACTTGTGCCGGTAGCATGTGTAAAGACATTCGAGCGAGATTGTTGCCAGTGCCGCTGGACTGGCTCCTGTGCAGGTGGCTCGTAAAATACGCCATTTTGAGCATGGCTGTTGCCAGTACTGCCTGACTGGCTTCGTGCCGGTGGCATATAAAAGCACCCACTACACTCTCGGATTGGTTGGCGTTAGGAAGGGCATCCAACTGTTGAAACTCTGCCAAATCAGATTGGAGCCTGGTGTAGCCATCTGGTTCACCAGTCCTCAGTCAAATTGTCCAACCCATGCTAGCATGGAAAGCTGACGTTAAACGACGATGATGATGAAACGCACATGCATGGTTAGTCTTTCTGTAGGATACACTATATTTAAACTGGCCATGGCCAGCCAACATATCATACCTGTTTTGTTTAAACTGAGCAGGCTTTTTTAACCTCTTACCCCCACCTTACAATGTTATACCACTAAAAACAAAGAATTGCGTCATTGAAATCTCAAAGCTGCAAGCCAATGCATGGTTAATTCAAAACATTGTGAATAATTAAGCTTTACATTTTGACAGTAATCAAAATACTAAAGGGTTAAATCACCTGTTTTCTGTCTTTTCTTTGTTTCTTTCTTTATAACTTCCAAATAGATTGCTGCACTTATTACAGAAAAAAAAAAAAAAAAATTCTGATCTCACATTTCTCTTGCTTGTTTTCTCCTTTTATTGTCATGCATTTTAATGCTAATACATATGCATTAGTGTGTGTGTGTGTGTCTAAATTCCTTTTGTATGTTGTATATTTGATGGTTGTTGTTTCAATCACCTGAGATGTATACAAAAACAAATGTCGTCTTGTCTTTGGTAAGTTTTGATGACAAGTGCCCAACTGTTCTGCCATCTGAATTAGTGTGAAAGTGGTCGAGTATTTTCTTAGACAAGTACCCTTAGTTTAACATTTGAGTAATATCAGCATGACTTGATATGTGACAAAGTTGGTCCTTTGAATTACAGGTATAGTCTTTTCTGTGGGCTTCATCTCTTCCATATTCAGACATGGACTGCTTTCTTGCACAAATGTTGGTGGCTCATATTTAAACATTTTTTGCTTTAGAACCTGAAAGACCTATTGAAGATTGAAGCACGTTTCTTTTTAGAATTTTTGTTTTGGTCCTGATTGAGCAGATATTTTCAGCTATGACTACTTTGTCTTCAAGTAGCTTATCTAGGATAACAGTATCCAATGTATACTTCATGTTTGAAATTGTGGTGGGAAGTATAACTTATTTCTGGTAGGATGAATTACCATGCAGAGGTTTCTTTCGTTGGTTTGACTCAGACTTTAGTTTCAGGCAAAGGTACTGCAGGTATAGCATTTTTGGGCTACCCCTGACTGGAATACCTTTACGTTTAACTCATTGGATGTTTTTTTCCAGTCTGGCTTGAGCTAAATGGGATGTTACTTGAGGCAGCATTTTATGGGAGAATGCTTTTCCTATCACCAACTCCTGCAATAAGAGGTTTATTGTTCCACAGGTGTTCAAATGTACAGGTGACCATAATGTTAGCAAGAAGTGTATAAATCTTGCTCAAGTAGTGAAAAGTATGGAATGTGTTTGTGAATAAGCACATATGGTTTGTTTAATATCTAACATGCTGGTGTGTTTGTGTGTGTATATATATGGGCAAGTATGGCTGTGTGGTAAGAAACTTGCTTTCCTACCACATGGTTCTAGGTTCAGTCCCACTGCATGGCACCTTGGGCATGTCTCCTATAGCATCGGGTCGACCAAAGCCTTGTAAGTGCATTTAGTAGATGGAAACTGAAAGAAGCCCATTTCATATATATGTGTGTGTGTTTGTCCGGTTGACCACTGATGTTGATGTGTTTGCGTCCCCATAACTTAGCAGTTCGGCAAAAGAGACTGATAGTATAAGTACTAGGCTTACAGAGAGAGTAGGTCCTGGGGTTGATTTCTTTGGCTAAAAAATCCTTAAAGGTATTGCTCCTGCATGTCCGCAGTCAAATGACTAAAGCAAAAAAGTACACACACCCGTATAAATTTTCTTTTTGTGTGTGTGTGTGTGTGTGTATGTATATACACACTCTCAGACAATTAAGTTTCCTACTACCAAATTAATCCTTTCGTTGCTATATTTCCATCTAAAATATCCCGTATGTGTTTCAGGTAAATTATAAAATTGTGAATTTAGTTTGGGTTTCACTAGACAACTCTTTTTTTTTTTTTTTATTTACCAACATATTGTGATTTTGGGATCAGTTTTACAAAAGGTTCTTAACCTAATCTGTTTCATAATTTTTGTCTCAAAGTGAATATAATTACAGGTAAGTATAGGAAAATTTAACAAAATATAAAATTATTTAAATTTTAAGAGCGTTGTAGTTGGTTTGAAGCATTGTAAATGTCGAAGATTATAAAAAGAGAGAAAATAGGCAGAAAGTTTATAACACCACTATATTTCAGGCTCAAATCCCATCTTAAACAGTGGAGAAAATGAGTTCTTGGCTAATTTTCAATGAGTATACAACAAAATTTCAGTTGAGAGGAAATGTGCAAATTACTGGATTATTTATCATTGGAATTTAATACACAGACGACAGGTGTGCCATTGAATGAAATAGTGGAATTTGTCTTTGAAGAAAAGTAGGAAATGAAATATATGCAATAACGTAAAATCACACTTGTCCATAAATACACAGAAACACACACATAATGATGATTCATGATACAAGTTAATCAAACTCTGTCATGCATCTTACAGGTAAATAAATAACAAGGTGAATTTGGTACTTACAGGTAAATAAATAAGGTGAATTTGGTAAAGAAAACCTAAATCACACACACCCGCATATACAATATTCCTAAAAATGCTCAAATTTCTTTCTTCCAAGTGTGTGGAGAAACCTCAAACAGTCTTTTAGTCCATTGTTTACGTCCTGCACAATGATTTGTTTCTAAAGTAAATGTTAGAAAAGGAAAAAGTATGTAAAGAAAAAAAAACAAAACAAAAAGTATATAATCTAACTTTCGTTTCCTTGGAAAGACTCTGGCTAGGTCTAATTTCTTCCTGAAAATAACTAGGAAAAGCAGTTTCTAAATTCTTACTATATTCATGTTAAAATTTTTCTTTTGAATCCCTATTGGAACTTGTCAGAATCCTTTCACTTTCAGATAATGAAAGATCTAAATCATAATCATATATGTAGTTTTATTTATTTATTTTTTGTTTTTGTTTGCTATATATTTTTCTTTTTTCAAAAATACTTGTTGCTTGACAACATGAAATCTATCCATTTTGCCTTCCTATCATCATCATCGTTTAACGTCCGCTTTCCATGCTAGCATGGGTTGGACGATTTGACTGAGGACTGGTGAAACCGGATGGCAACACCAGGCTCCAGTCCGATTTGGCAGAGTTTCTACAGCTGGATACCCTTCCTAACGCCAACCACTCAGAGAGTGTAGTGGGTGCTTTTACGTGTCACCCGCACGAAAACGGCCACGCTCGAAATGGTGTCTTTTATGTGCCACCCGCACAAGCCAGTCCAGGGGCACTGGCAACGATCTCGCTCGAAAATCCTACAGGAGCCAGTCAGGCGGTACTGGCAACGGCCACGCTCAAAATGGTGCATCTCATGTGCCACCCGCACAAGAACCAGTCCAGGGGCACTGGCAACGATCTTACTTGGCTTGCCGGGTCTTCTCACGCACAGCCCATTTCCAAAGGTCTCGGTCCGTAGTCATCGCCTCGGTGAGGCCCAATGTACGAAGGTCTTGCCTCACCACCTCAGCCCAGGTCTTCCTGGGCCTACCTCTTCCACGGGTTCCCTCAACTGTTAGGGTGTGGCACTTTTTCACGCAGCTATCCTCCTCCATTCTCACCACATGTCCATACCAGCGCAATCGTCTCTCTTGCACGCCACAACTGATGCTTCTAATGTTCAGCTTTTCTCTCAAGATACTTACACTCTGACGGGTATTCACATTGATATTACACATCCAACGGAGCATACTGGCTTCATTCCTTGCGAGCTTACGTATGTCCTCAGCAGTTACAGCCCATGTTTCACTGCCATGTAGCATGGTTGTTCGTACGCATGCGTCATACAGTCTGCCTTTTACTCTGAGTGAGAGTCCCTTTGTCGCCAGCAGGGGTAAGAGCTCTCTAAACTTTGCCCAGGCTATTCTTATTCTAGCAGCTACACTTTCAGCGCACCCACCCCCACTACTAACTTGGTCGCCCAGATAGCGGAAGCTATCGACTACCTCTAGTTTTTCACCCTGGAATGAGATAGAAGTTGTTTCCTGTTTGTTTGCAGTCTTTATTGCACCTGAACATCTGCCACAAACAAAAACTAACTTGCTAGTTAACCTGCCTTTGATGTTGCTGCACCTCTTATGTGTCCATAGCTTGCACCGGGTACATCTTATAGAGTTACTACCTACTCCTTTTCTACATACTGAGCAGGGCCATCTACCTGAAGGGGTTTGTGTTTTATCTACCTTCCTACTTATTAGGATTTTGGTTTTAGCTAGGTTGACTCTAAGGCCCTTCAATTCTAGACCTTGCTTCCACACCTGAAACTTCTCCTCTAGTTCTGATAGTGACTCCGCAATTAGGGCAAGGTCATCAGCATAGAGGAGCTCCCAGGGGCAACCTGTCTTGAACTCCTCTGTGATTGCCTGGAGGACTATGGTAAATAATAGGGGGCTGAGGACGGAACCTTGGTGGACCCCTACCTCTACCCGGAATTCATTGCTGTACTCATTTCCAACCCTCACCTTACTGGCAGCATCTCTGTACATGGCTCGCACAGCTCTCACTAACCATTCTTCTATCCCAAGTTTCCTCATTGACCACCAGATAAGGGATCGGGGGACCCTGTCAAAGGCTTTCTCCATGTCAACGAAAGCCAGGTACAGAGGTTTATCCTTAGCTAGGTATTTCTCCTGCAACTGTCTCACTAGGAATAAGGCATCAGTAGTGCTTTTACCTGGCACGAACCCAAACTGCATCTCATCTAAATTGATTCGCTCCCTAATTAGTTGGGCTATGACCCTCTCTGTAACTTTCATAACCTGATCTAACAGCTTGATGCCTCTGTAATTATTTGTATCTAAAGCGTCCCCTTTACCTTTGTAGCAGTTGACTATGATGCTGCTACACCAGTCATAGGGTATGACTCCTTCGTGTATCACCTGGTTCGTAATACGGGTGACTAGGCTATAGCCAACACTGCCAGATATTTTGAGCATCTCTGCAGTGATTCCTGATGGGCCGGGGGCTTTCCCGGTCTTCATACTCTTAATTGCTTTAGCTACCCTGGTACTATCAACTCGGATAGCTGGTCCCTCTATTGGGTCGACATATAGCAGGCTCTCTTTCTCCCATTCATTCTCTTTATTAAGCAATCTATCGTAGTGGCATCTCCAGACCTCTTTCTTTGCATCCTCATTTAATGCAAGCGTACCATCATCCATGCGAACACATTTCTCTCCTACAACATCACTATTCTCTCTCCTACACTGTCTTGCAACACGAAATACCTCGAGTCTTTGGTCCTCACGGCGCAGAACATTGGCAAATCTTTCCTTATCTGCTTCCCCTCTGGCTAAATAAACCTGTCGCCTAGCCTCCCTTCTGGCACATTGGTACAATTCCCTGCTACCACCGTTCTTCCAGTCCTTCCAAGCCTGTTTCTTTTGTCTAATAGCCCTGTCTACCTCCTTGTTCCACCACCACGTTACTCTGGGTTGGGAGGGGACCTTACACCACCCACAAATCTGGTCGGTGGCTTTCAACAGGTTGTCCCGCAGAAATCTCCAATTGTCTTCCACGTTGTATGATGCTATATCCCCTTCTATTTCGTTAAATGCTTCAAGTAACTTGTCTCTAAGTCTCTGTCCGTTTGCAGGGTCTTTAAGCTTCCACACCCTTCTTCTCCAAGCCTGTCTAATTCTGGGCACCCATTTTGCCTTGATCCCAAAGTCGCTAACTACTAATCTATGTTGTGGGGTACATTCTTCGCCAGGGTAGGTTTTGGCATTTATAAGCCGCCCTCTTTCCCTATTTCTGGCGAGGATGTAGTCGATTTGGCTAGAGTGTCTGCCGGAGCGGTAGGTGACTAGGTGACTGGCAGGTTTCCTGAAGTTGGTATTGCAGACCATAAGATTGGTTGCATCACAGAACTCCAGCAGTCTGGTTCCCTCCTCGTTGCGGGAACCGAAGCCATAGCCTCCATGTATGCCATGGAAGCCCCCAGCACGACGTCCGACATGACCGTTGAAGTCTCCAGCCACAAAGAGAAGGTCCCTGTCACTCGTCGACGAGGTAGTTTGCAAGAGGGTGTCATAGAATTGGTCTTTCAGACCATCTGGTAGCCCAGGTTGAGGTGCATAGGCTGAGATGACAGTAGCTAATCTATGATGAAGCACTAGTCTGATCTTAAGTACTCTGTCACTTACTCTAACGACCTCGATTACCTTATCCACCCATTTCTCCGCTAGAAGTATTCCTACGCCCCCGACCCCGTCAGTGTTCCCTGCCCAGAAAATCTTGTACCTGTGTTCTTTGCCTGTGAGGAACCTTGCAGAACCTCCTCTCCATCTTACTTCCTGGATGCAGCACATATCTACGCATCTCCGTTCAAGCATCTCAACAATTTCACCAGATCTACCTTTCAGCGTGCCGACGTTGAGAGTGCCAATCCTAACAGTATGGGTGTTGGGGGTGTGGGCCTGTAGCCTGGGAAGGGGAAAAGCAGTGTCGTGTACCTGAAAAGAAAACTTGCAATTGGAAGAATTCATAAGCAAAACAGTACCTACAACCTGCAAACATTTCTCAACCTTAATGCGCTACCCAAAGGTAGGGGAGAGGATGGCCAAGGCCACTAGATGGGTTCCGGGAGACAGCCGAGGTTGACAGGATGACAGAGGAATGAACTTCCGGTGGAGGGGGTGGGATGACAGAGAAATGAACTTCCGGTGGAGGGGGTGGGATGACAGAGGAATGAACTTCCGGTGGAGGGGGTGGGATGACAGAGGAATGAACTTCCGGTGGAGGGGGTGGGAGGGCGGGTTACCGCCAGCGAGTAGATAGGGCTCTTAATTGTAGATTTTAAATATTTGAGAGACAACAATGCATAAATCGTAATTTTTAAAAGAGCAATGAATTCTGGGTGATTAGAATATAACGTAGCATGAATTTAGGAAGCTTAGAAAATGAATAAGCATGAATTTAAGACAACAACTGAATTCAATTGAATTTCATGGAGAGAAACAAGATAAATAATAGGGGGCAACTAAAGCGCGAAGGTATTATGAGATGTTTGAGGCCGTAAATAAATAAAAAATCTCTATCTTATCTGCATCTTGAGATTTCGTCGTAGTATGTCAGCGAGATAATTTAGAATGGGTTTCTCATTTATATATAGCCAGAACCTGAAGACCTTAAGGAAAAACTACGAAAGAGAGAGAGAGGATGGAGGGGTAGACAGAGGCATGGCGGGAGAAAAGATCATCATCATCATCATCATATATATATAGAAAGAGAGAGAGAGAGAGAGGGGGGGGACCAGTCAAGCAGCACATCACGCTGTAATTCTTGGGCTGAGAAATCAACACTTAAAAGCCATAATTTTAAGGAGCGATAAGAATTTTTGAATAAAGGAAAATGGGTAGTGGTGGGTCGGTACCGCCAGCGAGTAGATAGGGCTCTTAATTGTAGATTTTAAATATTTGAGAGACAACAATGCATAAATCGTAATTTTTAAAAGAGCAATGAATTCTGGGTGATTAGAATATAACGTAGCATGAATTTAGGAAGCTTAGAAAATGAATAAGCATGAATTTGAAACATTTTAGAAAATTCAAATTGAAAAAGGAAAAAGATCTCCAAAAATTTGCACCACTTAGATATCTATATTAATAAAAGTGAAATTCTGTCTGTCTGGGACCTCTGTGTGTGTCAGTCTACATTTGCCCTACATAGACATATTATACCTTTTCAGAATCAGGATGATCCTATGATTGAAAATCTGCTCTTTGTATGGTTCTTGAACATCCAGCATTAGGATCTGATTTAAAAGCATTTGGGTTGGTATTTCTAGCTGGTAAATCAACTGTGAGAGGTACAAGTTACCTCTCTTGGCTTTAAGTTTTACTAAGGAATTTAGTGGCTCTTTTATCTTTTTCAATCATTAGACTACAGCCATGCTGGGACACTGCCCTGAAGAATTTTAATCAAACAAATCAACACCACTTCTTTCTTTTTATACCTGGTACATTTTATTGGCCTCTTTTACCGAACTGCTAAGTTTTGTGAACGTAGACACTACATCACCATTATCAAGCGGTTGTGGGAGACACAGTCACAACACGCACACACACACACGTATATCTTCTATTCAAATTTTGAAAGAACTCCAAAAGTTACAAGTTTTTCATTTAAACTGTATTTAAAGTAAAGGGTAGTGAGGCTTATAATGAATTTATCAAACGTTTGACATCTAAGTGTTGTTCATGTCTAGATTAGACAGTATGTCATTGCTGTTCCCTATTGCCAGGCCTCACATACCTCTGTCATCACTATGCCATCTTTTTATGGAGTATATAGGACAGTTATGTGCCTGTCCCCATCTTGCCACTCTGCTTAGTACAACTAGCATACTACTACTTGTCTGTTAAGTGTTATTTGAGTGGCATATGACTGCTGTATTCAACAGAAGCGACTGCATAGAGGTGTCTTCATTATCTTCGGGTGGTGTATATTTTTCTGGATATTTTAACTGCTATTGAAGAAAACTGAAAACTCTCCTACAACTGTGAACTGATGACAAGTCTCAAATGAGGGAGGTTTACACAGTTACTAACGTCTCCAAGCTATTTAGCTTTCATGTGGATGAGGTTTGATAACAGGAAGGAGAGAGAGAAATGTATTGTGCGATATCAGCTGCCTCGATGCTCATGTGATTATAGAGGTGACAATTATGTTATTAACCTTTTCAATACCAACCCACCTGTGACTACTTAAATATGAACACTTTAGAGCAGGTAAATTGAATTATATAACCTGAATGATAACGTGATATTTCACTTTGTCAGCATAATAAACCAGCATAAAATAAACGAGCAGTGAAACTGTAGTTGCTTGATCAGATAGAAATAGCACTGAAATTGTTGATATCATTCCACACCATTTTGAAATGTTAAGGGCATTTTAGATTGTGATTCTTGATGCATTGCCGAAAGGAAAGATGAGATGGGCTTGTTTTGGATGTTTTGATCAAAGGTCTTGGATTTGAAAAAAGAATTTTTTTTTGTTTCTTATCAAGCTTCAGTGGCTGTGTGGTAAGGACTTTGCTTTCCAACCACATTGTTCCTGATTCGATCCCACTCCGTGGTACCTTGAGTAGCCTCAAGCCAACCAAATCTTGAGTCAATTTGATAGATAGAAACTGAAAGAAGTTTGTGTGTGTTTTTGTCCTCCACTGCTGCTTGACACTTAATCCCCATCACTTATCAGTTTGGTGAAAGAAACCAATAGAATAAGTACCAGACTTCAAATAAGTCCTGGGGTTGATTCATTTGACTAAAAATTCTTCAAGGTGGTGCCCCAGCATGATTGCAGCCTTCAAGGTGGTGTGCGTGTCTGCATCCAAGATGCTTGGTGCCTTGCTGTACTCACCATGTTGGACCACTGAACTTAACATGTTTTTTTTCATTCTCTCTCTATTTTTTCCCACTTATTCCTTTCTGTCAAAGAGCGTAAGCTTGAAATGTAAAAGACTTTTTCATTTTTCTCGAGCATAAGACTAATACCCTTGCTTGTTGTTCCGACACCTGTCTTCGTCTTTGTTTTTCTATAAATTTGAACTGTGTGTGTCATCATCATCTTTAAACGTCCATTTTCCATGCTGGCATGGGTTGCCTGGTTTAACTGAGGACTGGTGAGCCAGAGGCTGCACCAGGCTCAATCTGATCTGGTAAAGTTTCTACAGCTGGATGCCCTTCCTTACACCAACCACTCCGAGAGAGTAGTGGGTGCTTTCTACGTGCCACCGGCGCGAGGGCCAGTCAGGCGGTTCTAGCAATGACCATACTAAAAGGTGTTTTTATGTGCTACCTGCACGGAAGCCAGTCCAGGGGCACTGGCAACGACCATGCTCGAATGTTGTTTTTTACGTGCCGGTAAGGTGATGCTGGCAACGATCACACTCGAATGGTGCTTTTCAATTGTCACCAGCATGGGAGCCTATCTGTGGCCCTGGTAACGATCACACTCGGATATGCTTATATATACACACACACACACACGAGTCTAGTATGCTCAGTTGGATGTGTAATGTAAGTGTACATGCTCAACAGTGCTAATATTTTTAGAGAGAAGTTAGGCATAAGAGGAATTGGTTGCTGTATGCAAGAGAGAAGACTGTGCTGGTTTGGTCATATGATGTGGATGAATACCAACATTCTCATAAAGAAGTGTTGATCTTTCAAAGTAGATGGAAGTGGGAAAACCAGGGTGACGGAATGAAGAACTGAAGAACAACCGAAGGAAGCTGAATCTTTCAGCCTAGATGCTTGGCACCTTGCTGTGCTCAGGAAGACTTGCACTCTGCAGCAGCAGTGTTAAGACCGATACTTCTAGTGATGTAAAGCACTTGTGGTGGTGCTACATAAAAACATCCAGAACACTCTGCAAAATGGTTGGTGTTAGGAAAGGCATCCAGCAGTAGAAACCACGCCAAATCAGACCAGAGTCTAGTGCAGCTTCCTAGCTTTGATGAAACTGCTCAACCGATGCCAGCATGGACAACAAATGTTAAATGATGTATGTTGTATGGATAAGTGCATATATGACTCCCATTATTGCCCTTAATTTATATTATTCACATTTATATTTTTTTGTTTTTACTTTTTTTGTATTTATTTATAGCCTTAATCTACTTCATTAAGTTGACTTTGCTTTTCATCCTTCTGAGGGTTGATAATATAGCAAAATGTCTATTAAAACATTTTACTTTGGACAAAACCCACAGCATCGTATTGTTCAATGGTGTATATACATTAAGTATAATGAAGACCATCTGAAGAAGAAATGAGAACAGGTACATACAAAGCACCAAACACTCTGTAGATTCTTCAGATTATGGCATTTAAAAATAAAAACGGGTTCCATTAGAATCCACTTTAATGGATCCCTTTGTTACTTTAATCCTAATTGAGAATTCTACCTGTGCATTTCAGTTGATTTGGAAAATGAAGAATTAAGGCATTTAGTAAATTAACTTAATCATCATACAGCTAATTTAGAACGATAATAACTTGGTTATGGAAATATTTTCAATTTGAATATAAAGATGGTACTCTATCATGTTCTACAACAAGATGGTAGGAACGAATCAGGGAACTGTAAAACGGGCTTGATATTATAGTACAAGTGGTAGCTTAAGGAAAGTCTGGCCTGAACTGGTGACTGCTTATGTACCACAAATGAACCCGAGACATTTTTGCTGATACCACTATCAATATTTCTTTCTACTATAGATACAAGACCTGAAATTTTACGGGAGGCAGCTAGTCGATTACATAGACCCGCCAGTGCTTTACTGGGTCTTATTTTATTGACACAGAAAAGATGAAAGGCAAAATCATCTTCAGTTGAATTTGAACTCTGAATGTCAAAATTGACGAGATGCCCCTGGAGCATTTTGCCAGGCAAATGATTCCGTTTGCCACTTTGATGCCACTGTTAATATCGAAGTTCACATTGGTTTCAACCTTCGGCAGAAGGCCAGCAATTTTTGGTTAGGATGCAAGTTGATAACATTTTCTTATTTTTATCGACCCTGAAATAATGAAACACAAAGTTGACTCCAGCAGCATTTAAACTTAGAATGTAAAGTTGAAAGAAATGCTAAGAAGCATTTTGCTCAGCCCCGTAACGATCCTGCAAGCTTGTCTTATTAAAGCTGATATTAAATATACGCTTGTAATGTTTATGTCCTGCACCACAAAAATAAATTAATGCAGTTTACACTCCCTCCCACCCCTCTCTGTCTCTCTCTCTCTCTCTCTCTCTCTCTCAAAAGGAACAAATGAATGAAGTTAACCTGAACAGGTACTGAAACAGAACCAAAGAATTTAAAATTGACTACAGGCAAGAACAAATTGTTGTGCACTCTTCTGCACCAACTCAACTGCCCACGCAGAAGTGATTGATTCTTCATAGCAGATTCCAGTACATTTTATTTATGGCATTGATGATTAGTGCACACACTTGGCGTTGTCCATAAATAAAGAGTAAATTGAATTCTTCTCTTAGTTCAGAGTCATATAAATAAATTCTGTCAAAAGCTTTACAAGTTTCTCTAAAGCAGGCAGGCAAACCTTATAGAATCGTCTAGATACAATCTTTATTATATACGAAATTCTTTGTGGTGGTTGGTGGAATTGTATACAACTTAGAAATGATAACAATTTGTTCCTTATAGTTATTAGAAAAGAAAGAAATGGAACAAGCTAGGTAATCAAGTGTAATGTTAATCTATTGTTGAATATAAATTAAAGATTAGTAGTATAAGGCATGAATATATGCCATCAGGTTGATGACCGGACCCCTTCAGCTTCCATGATCATGGGGACAACAGGAGACTTAACATGGTCACGACAATACCATGCACACAGATAAATCTGTCATCCTTGCCCTGAATGTGCAGAATGGAAGTAGCCAAAATAAATACCAAATATTGCCAATCATTGTGCCCGATGTTCTAACAATTCTGCCAACTTACCAACCTCAACTAGTACTTTATGCTATGAGCCTAAGGAGGACAAAAAATTGAAGTTGACCTTGCAAGTATCTGAGCACCAAAGAACTGGAACAGACTTAAGAACTTTGTTTCTGCCAGAAGGGAATTGATGGGGTGGCTGGATTTCCATCTTGCCTTTGTTGAAATTGTAATAGAAACATTATCTATGGCAGTAATGATGGGTTGCAAAGTGTTATCCAAACTGAACTTTACTTCAGTTGTCTAAGTTTCGTGTATGCATATATATATATATATATATATATATATATATATACATACATATGTGTGTGTGTGTGTATATATACTTACTTGGAAATGGATGTGTGGTGTTCGATTAAATAATATATATATGGGTACAGAAAATTCGCAGCTTATTCCTCATCAGTCAACGTCTGAAAGATCATTACAATTTCACACATTCAATGTTGGTATTGTTCACTTTTGGTGGTGCTAGTGGCCAAAAGCCACTGGGAATAGCTAACGAATGTACAGGACAATGACAGAAACAAATACGGTATATGCAATGAAAGAAGCTGTGTGGCCGCGAGACAGACAAATATGTGGTGGTGTAAATGAAAATGTCTTGTAGGACTGGTGACGAGAAGGATGGATAAAAAGTCAGAAAGGAGGGAGAGAGAGTGGGAGGAATGTAAATTTGATGCACAGACAGGGACACAGACAGACAATGAAATTCATCCTCGTTTTTCTTTTTCTTTTAGTCCTCATTTCAATAAGGTACCAAGATGGCTGAAGCTGATCTTGAAAACATGAAAGTGGAAGAGTATGCCACCCAGTTTTTTGGATTCACACCAAAGTCATTCTGTAATGGAGGTGAGTTTACAATAAGAGACAAGACTAGATACTCGTGTGTTTATTTTTAATCTTTTGTTTTTGCTGTTTATTGCATGTTCCTACTAACTTTACTCTTGCTTTCCGTCTTGTGTTTTTTTGTGTATCATAGAAAGAGAGAGAGAAGCTGAAGCTTTAAGTTACCATTTTGCTATTCTTTTTCCCTACTTTTTACCTCTCATTTGGTTGTCTGCAGGAAATTTGTTTGGTCACCACATTGCTCTCAGCTCATTCCCAAGTGTTGCACCTTGGGATCTTGCAAGTTTCTTCGAGCACAGACTCTGGATGAAACAATAACCAAGGTGATAGATTTTGTTGATGCTTTTTTTTTTGTCCCCATGGAAAACCATGACTTGTTACAGTCCATGTCAATCCTTACTCTGACTACTTCCTTCATAGTTCTTTCAGAAGACTGCATTTTGCTAATATGTTCCTTGAGAGTGGATTTGGTAAAAAGAAACTGAAAGATGCCTATTGTGCGTGTTTGAGTCTGTTTGTCCCCCCACCCCCCTTCACAACCTCTGTTGGTGTGTTTACGTCCCCATAACTTAGCAGTCCAGCAAAAGAAACTTATACCATAAGTACTAGGCTTAAAATAATTATTAAATACTGTAGCCCCTTGTGGGCAGTAAAGAAATAAAAATAATTAAGTACTGGGGTTGATCCATTCGATTAAAAATTCTTCGAGGCTATGCCCCAACATGGCTGCAGTCTAATGACTGAAACCAGTAAAAGATACATCAGCAGCGGATGTAAATATTGGTGAAACACCCAAAACTACTGTTCAATAGCCTTTGTGGTAATTGTTTTGCCCTGAATTATAAGCTTCTCCTTTGTCATTCTCTGTTGTAAATGCAATGAATTAGCAATTGCTTAATTGGAAACCTATAACTGATAGCATTATTTGCTTATATGCTAATACTGGTGGGCTGATTTAACAGGGTCTGGCGAATCGGAGGACTGCAGCATGACTCAGGGTCTACTTTGGTATGTTTTCTATGGCTGTATTTCCTTCGTAACACCTACCACTTTACTGCATAATTCAACTTTTTTTATTATGTCACAAGCTATGTGACAGTTACCTCAACTTGTAAGGCTATGACTCCTATTGTGGCTCCTATTAATTGAAGAACAGAAAAGGGTTCACGTTAGGGCCTAAGCCTTACAGTCATGGCCAAAAGTTTGGAACATAGGTCAGAAAATTAGAATTGAGCAATTGGATCAGTTATTAGGTAAGTTTATCTTTACGTTGTATATATTTGAATCGAATTGTACGTGGGCATAGCTATTTTAATTCTTGAAAAAATGTTCCAAACTTTTGGCTCTGTATATAAAATTCTATACTATTTTGCCCTTTCTCTGTTTCTTTTTCTCTTTTTGAAGGCTTTAAATTTAGCATCTGTATTTGTAACAAAAATGTAATTTCTCGCCTCCCAACAGTCTTGCTAGATTTATTATTGATGAGAAGGTTAGTGGAAGCTAGAATTAGTGACATTTTGATATCCTGTGTTTTTGAAAACTTATTTCTACATACAAGCAGAAATAAACGTGACAGCTTAGAGGTTGAAAGGCTTGTCTCTTTCCAGGGCTGCAGAGTCTTGGTCTGGATACTTGCAACAAAGTGGACTCTGCTGAAGACATTTAGGTAGCAATGCTAAAGCCTGGCATTCCATTGGTTATGTTGGTGAGTGTTCCAGTTAATTTGATCAACAAAACAGCCTGCTCATGAAATTAGTGTGCAAGTGGCTGCGCACTTCAGACACGTGTATCCTTAATGTAATTGTTAGGGATATTCAGCATGAGGCAGGATGTGACAAGACTGGCCCTTTGAATTACAGGTACAACTTCCTTTTTGCCAGCTCAGTGAACTGGTACAATGAGAAATAAAGTGCTTTGCTCAAGAGAACAGCACACTGCCAGGTATCAAACTTGCGACCATAGAGTTACAAACCGAATACCTTAGTCTCTTGGTCACATGGTGTCTAGTGAATCTAAACTGAGTAGCAAATAGAGGCTACCACCTAAGAGTAAGATTACTTTCTTTGATGGGCTTCACATAGTTTCCATCAACCTGCAGCTGTGGTTGTAATACCTGCCCACAGTTCTGTTTGGAGGTTTAAATTTAAATTTCAGAACCATATAGTTGCAAGGCAGACTTCATTATTGTTAATCTGAAGCTATGGTAGAAAGCATTTGCCCATGGTTTCACATGGAGGGGTTAACGTCCTTAAACCACAGTTACAAAGTGTGTTTCTACCTACAAAGCCATGCCTCTGTTCATTTACTTTTTCTGTTTCTCTAACAGTGTACAACGCCGTGAATGACTACATCATGGAATGTATGAAAGCAGTAGAAACCTACCTCACTGAGAAGGTAAGTATTTCCTATTTACTCTTTCAGATTATCTGAAACATTCCTGCTTTGTTAGCTGATGTAACCCTCTCTCCCAAACCACCATTTTTTACCATGTCTGTCAAAGCACTTTTCATTTTGTTCCTCCTGTCCTTTCTCAATTATGAGTTCTGTGTTTGCTCTCCTTCCCAAATTCTTCATTCTCTTTGTTTCTTAAGGACATACAGAACTCGTTTCCAAGATCTATTTTCAACCCATTTTTCTTTTCCATGTTTCTCAAACTCCAAATATGTATGAGCATTGAGCCTCATGCACCATTTCAGCGTTAGGCCTCATGGAGGCAATGACAGGTGACCAAGACCTTTATACTGTGCTTGTGTTGACCTGTCAAACCAAGTGAGACTGTAGTTGTGGCTGATGCTGGTGTCAGGTCAATGGCATCTGCGCTGGTGGCATGTAAAAAGCACCCACTATATTCTTGGAGTGGTTGGTTTTAGGAAAGGCATCCAGCGATAGAAACCTTGCCAAATCAGATTGGCTTACCTCCCCTGTCCCTCCCTCCCCTCTCTCATCTCCCCTACTCTCCCCTCTCCCCCCCCTGCCCCCTTCAACTAATCACATGGAAGCATTATCGACGGGCTAGATAATGGAGGAACAAGCAGAATTATAAGGTTATTTGATTCAAAAATGATCTGTTTCAGTGTTACTCTTTCAAAGGCAAATAACTTCGTTTTGACCTTGATTAATATTATTCTTGTCTGTTGTAATGCATCAGACCAACAGTAAAATAGCATAGCAAGGCAGAGAGAAGTAACAAGTGTTTGGTGAGATGACAGCAGTTAAAGAGAGGCAGTGGTGGTGATGGGGGAAGATAAAATGATGAGCAAAAAATTATAAAAGAATGTCGTCTACAGTGAAATTTTTTGCCTTAATGAAGCAGTGTTATGAACTCCTATAAACTTAAATGATTACAGGTAACCAAGACATTTGGTGATATGCTGTGCTTGAGAAGTCTCGCCAAGCCAAGTGAAGTCGTAGTTGTGACTGTTGTCAGTGGCCTGTAAAAAGCAGCCATTACACACTTGGAGTGGTTGATGTGAGGAAGGGCGTCCAACCATAGAAACCATTCCAAATTAGACTGCAACCTGGTGCAGCTCTCTGGCTTACCAGTTCTAGTCAAACTGTCGAACTCATGCCACCCTGATTATATATAGATGATATCTATCTGTGTGTGTGTGTGTGTGTGTGTGTGTGTGTGTCAATTCCATGGATCCTACTGGTAATAAAAGTAAATCTTGTTACTAGTTTAGTAGAAAGTGGGTTATACATCTTTAGATTGTATACCTGACTTTCTACTATAAAATTAGAGAAATAGACGGAACGCTGAACTCCAGACTAAACAACTCAAACAACATTTATTTAGGTGATAAACATACAAATCTTTTAGTTATACATCTTTAGAGGTGAGAATAACGAGCTGTCGAGTATAAGACCGAAAGATGTAGAGACAGCTTTAAACACATGTCCATGCTCAATCGCTGGCCAGCGAGAAAGAGAATGAATTGAGTGGGAAACGCTTGCTTTATTAATTCTACGCATGCGCAGGCGTTACTACACTAGTATTTGATGTCTAGTCTAAAGCAATTATGTGGTCTCTCTTGTGCTCTGTCTCTCTCTCTCTCTTGCGCTCTGTCCCTCTCTCTCTCTCTTGCGCTCTGTCCCTCTCTCTCTCTTGCGCTCTGTCTCTCTCACTCTCTCTTGCGCTCTGTCTCTCTCACTCTCTCTTGCGTGCTCTCTCTCCTTCTTGCATGCTTACTCTCTCTCTCTCTCTCTTGTGCACTCGCTCTCACTCTTTCTCTCTATCTCTTGCGTGCACTCGCTCTCTCTCTCTCTCTCTTGTGCACTCGCTCTCTCTCTCTTGTGCACTCACTCTCTCTCTCTTGTGCACTCGCTCTCTCTCTCTTGTGCGCTCGCTCTCTCTCTCTTGTGCGCTCGCTCTCTCTCTCTTGTGCGCTCGCTCTCTCTCTCTTGTGCGCTCGCTCTCTCTCTCTTGTGCGCTCGCTCTCTCTCTCTTGTGCGCTCGCTCTCTCTCTCTTGTGCGCTCGCTCTCTCTCTCTTGTGCGCTCGCTCTCTCTCTCGTGCGCTCGCTCTCTCTCTCTTGTGCGCTCGCTCTCTCTCTCTTGTGCGCTCGCTCTCTCTCTCGTGCGCTCGCTCTCTCTCTCGTGCGCTCGCTCTCTCTCTCTCGTGCGCTCGCTCTCTCTCTCTCGTGCGCTCGCTCTCTCTCTCTCGTGCGCTCGCTCTCTCTCTCTCGTGCGCTCGCTCTCTCTCTCTCGTGCGCTCGCTCTCTCTCTCTCGTGCGCTCGCTCTCTCTCTCTCGTGCGCTCGCTCTCTCTCTCTCTCGTGCGCTCGCTCTCTCTCTCTCTCGTGCGCTCGCTCTCTCTCTCTCTCGTGCGCTCGCTCTCAATCTCTCGTGCACTCACTCTCTCTTTTGCACTCTCATACCATATGATAGCCTTCTGATCATTTTGTGTCTATCAAATTCTATTTGCAAAGAATTGTTGAGCCACTAAACTACAATAAACACTTTCTCTAAGTATTGTGCAGTGGGATTGAACCCAGGACCATGTGGTTGCAAAGTGAACTTCTTAATCACACAGCAGTGCTCATAATAAATGGTAGTAGCAGACTGGCAGAGTGCTTGTGACAAAATGGACATTGACCACAAGTAAATGGACAGCTTGGAGAGTGATTAATTCTTCTTGGCTGATTCCAGTTGATTTTATTTATTGGTAACTCTTGGGGTCCATAAATAAAAGCAGTTAATTGAATTGGTGTCTTCACCTAATCTGGCTGCTGCTGGCATGTGTGTAGTAAATACCATATTGCTGTTCAGTAGCTTTTGGAAAACTTTATTCTGTAGTCAGCGAAATAGATAAAACTGGGAACACTGTCTATAAGGAAGCATAGCCTGGTGTCGGAAGGAGGAGAGTGGAGAATGTAAAGGTGTGTGTGTTATAAATCACAATGCTTATCAGGTTGTGATTTTACTGTTCACTTTATGGGTTTGAGTTCAGATTTTACTACTGATTTTTACATTGTTGTGTATTTGAGCAAATGACTGCTTGTCTCTGAGTAAACTGCTACTGGTTCAAGGTCTGTTCTCCCCCCCCCCCCCCCCCCAGGTACAAACCACGGCTGGCAGGCTGGCTGCAGTTTTGTGACTTGGGAGATTACTGTTGGCCGTTTACAGCTTGTTCTCTCCGTGAACTGCTGGTGAGCAGTTTCTGCTTAATCTCCCCAAGCTAATCATTGCTGACTTCAGTTTGAAAAAAAAATGTATGCCGTTTCTTACTTTAACCTTTTAGCATTTAAATTTGCCATATCCGGCAAAAATGTTCTACCTGTTTTACATTCAGACAGGACAGATCTGATCTCTCACACCTACCCTCCAATGTCACTCTACAAATAAACAACCACATCATTAAAATCTCAAAGCAATGAATTAATGTATGATTAATTCAAAACATTAATAAATAAGAACTATTTTTGAAAGAATGTGAATGCTAAAGGGTTAAGTTTGTAGCTCTGTGTTTAGAAAGTTTGCATCTATGTAGTTTCCAGTTTAATCTCCTATTGGCTGTATGCCAGTCTTCTCATATCTTTGAGTTAGTCAAAGCCACGAGAGCAGAAGTTGGTAGGCAGAAATTGTCAGCCTCTTGCAAAGTTTTTTCTTGTTTTTGAGTATAAGACCCATTCTATCAATCATGCATTTGACCAAATCTCTGCTCTAAAAACTTCTTTACACCGCTGTTAAAACTGGGTGGTTAAGGGGGAATTATCTGTAGACCATGGACTGCTTTTACCATACTTTTCCTTGGATAATTATCTGTAGGCCAGAGATTGCTTTTACCTTTTGACTCCTTCAGTTCTAGGATGCTTTGGTACCATTGGTCAAATTTTGTATCTAACCAACAGTTATACTCAAACTGGTATGTTTCCTGTTACCTGTATGATTCACGAACATCTGCTCATACTGTTTGTTAGTGTTACTTGATTTTTCAAGTTGGATGCTGCAGCTAGGACGATGGCTTGTTGGTTGGCCATATACTTTGTGATCATGGCAGATGAAGTATATCACCAAGATGGGAACTGACTGCAACACTGCTTCTAGGGTTTCCTGGGGGACCTGAGCAGATACGGAAAAATGGTGGATGTCACAATGAAGCATGCCCCTGTACCTGACCTGTATATTAAAGTAAATAGGAGAAATTTTCGTTAGTAAAAGTAGAAATTTTTCAGATGAAAAAAATATTAGTTATCATGGTTATCAGCTCTTCAATATCCTCCCGAAGGACCTGAGAGACCTGCATGAGGTGAATATAGGTGTCTTCAAGATGAGGCTGGACCTCTTCCTGTCAGGTGTCCCAGATGAGCCAACTTCGTGACAGGAGGTGCAGATGAGGGCAGCTGCATCAAACTCTCTCATGCACCAAATATCAATTCGTGAAGTAAAATTGTGTAGCAATACCAAGTGGCAGTGCCCAGCATGGCCACAGCTCATGCGCTGAAACTAAATAAAATGAAAATGGTCTTCTGTCAGACATCTATGACCTAATTGCTGATCCTCCACCTGTGTTATGCTTGCATTCAAATTCTATTGATATTAGGTTTATTTCTCATGCTTCTATTGTCGATATTAAATACTTTTAATATACTGTGAGTTGATTCTATCTATTTTTGTCTTGGTTCCTAAAAAATTTTCTACTTGTTCCACGAATAGAAATTAATACTTTTTGACTATAACCATTATGATTAGAAATTAAGATTGGCAGAATCATTAGAACATCAGTAAAAATGCATTGTAGTATTTATGCTGATGCTTTTATGTTCTGAGTTCACATTGCACTGTGGTCAGCTTTTGCCTTTTGGAGTCAATAAAATATAATATCAGTAGCCCAAGGGTAGATAGTATTGATTCTCCCTCTCCTCAGAATTGCTGGTTGTGTGTCTAAATTAAACTATTATTTGGGAATATCAGATGGTGAGTTGGCAGAATTGTTAGCACACCAGACCAAATGCTTTGCAGCATTTTCCCACCCCTTTCCATCAAGGTTGATTTTTGCCTTCAGCTTTTCGGAGTTGATAAAATAAGTGGTTAAGTACTTGGGTCAGTGTAATTGATTAGCTCTCCTTCACCAAAATTTCAGGACTTATGCTTCTAGTAGAAAGGATTAGTATTAGAGAATGCAAAATTCAGCAAGCTGGCAGAATTATTAGTAAACTGGATAAAATGCTTAGTAGCATTTCTTTTGGTTTTATATCCTGTGCTCAAATGCCACCGAGGTTGACTTTGCCTTCTAATTCTTCAGGGGCCGATAAAATAAACACCAGTTTTGCACTGGTGCTGATGCAGTCAACTAGTCCCTCTCACCAAAATTTCAGGCATTGTGTCTAGAGTAGGAAGGATTATTAGAGAATGCAGTATAGCTTGAAGTTCACTTCGTAACTGTAAAGTTCTGGATTCAATTCCAGTGTGGCATTTTACCAGAAACTATTAAGTTCAAATTCCTTCAGGTTATACTTCTTTGCCTTTCATCCATTGAATTGAAGCAACTGCCTGACATCCTTAGAGGTCAATCTAATTCCTACATCTGTCATATGTTTGCCTAAACAAAAGAACAGGAGTGGCTGTGTGGTAAGAAGCTTGCTTCCCAACCACATGGTTCCGGGTTCAGTCCCACTGCATGACACTTTGGACAAATGTCTTCTACTATAGTGTCTGGCCGACCAAAGCCCTGTGAGTGAATTTGGTAGACAGAAACTGAAAGAAGCACGTTGTGTGTGTATGTATAAATAAATAAATATATATATATATATATATATATCAAATGTTTGTGTTTGTCTCCCCCACCATCGCTTGACAACCGATGTTCGTGTGCTTACATCCTCATAACTTGGCGGTTTGGCAAAAATGACTGATAGAATAAGTACTAGGGATTGATTTACTCGACTAAAGGCGTTGCTCCAGCCTGGTCACAGTCAAAGGCTGAAACAAGTAAAAGAATAAATCTAATTATCATATCTATTCTTGTCAAAGCAGCAACGCTGGCAGAATCATTAGCACACTGGGCAGAATGCTTCGTGGCATTTCATCCGTCTTCATGTTCTAAACTCAAATTTAGTCAAGGTCAACTTTGCCTTTCATCTTTATGGGTTCAATGAAATAGATATCAGTTGAACACTGGGGCTGATGTAATCAACTGTCCCCCGCATCCAGAACTTGCCAACCTTGCGTCAAAGTTTGAAATCATTGTTTCTGTTCTTATCGTCTCTTTCTCTCTTTCTGCAGTGCAGTGACTCATTGTCTGAGGATCAAATTGAAACAGGTACTGATTTGATCCTGCATCAGTACATGGACACCTTCAACAGGACTTTTGAACGTTTTGAAGTAAGTTGGAATTAATTTTATTATTATCTATGTTATTATTATTATTATTATTATTATTATTATTATTATTATTATTGGCTGAATTGTTAGTGTTGGATAAATTACTTTACAGTATTTGTTGTCAGCTCTTTATGTTGAGCTTTAATTCCACTGAGGTTAGCTGTGCCTTTCATCCTTCCAGAGTTGATAAAATGATGCAGCAATTAAATGCTGCAATCATTGTAATTGCCAAACTCTCTCCTTGGAAATTGCTGGCCTTGTTCCTAAATTAGAAGTTAAAGGTAGTGGATTGATAGCTTTAATTGACTCCCCCCCCCCCTCCTTAACCTATATACATACTTCATTCCAAAATTTGATGTGGATATTGAAGGCAGTGAGAAATTCACTAGAGCTTCTGAAGTGTTGTGTTTTAGTATTTCTTCTGTTTCTACATTCTGAGTTCAAATTTTGCTATGGTCAACTTTGAACAGACTTATGAACCAAGCATTTTCATATCATTTCCTTTCCTGTTTTCCTTCAGATATAATGTAGCTACGTCCCATTATTTTATTCAATGTGCCACTTCTGTTGAAGTTAAGGAAGGTAGTAGTTTAAAAAGCTCTTTTCCCAGTGCTTTTGCGATTCATGTTTAATTCATTTTGCATTTTGTGGACAATAACATTGATGGGTTACAGTATGCCAGTCACTGCTTCAGTGCATCTATCACGGTGAAAGTAAAAAGGGAGTGCTGGGCAACTCGGGTGGAACAAGCATTATGGAGCAAGGCTGTGCCCCAGCATCGCTGCAGTCTAATGACTGAAACAAGTAAAAAAGTATTTGTTTACACACACACACACACACACACACACACACACACACACACACACACACACACATGCACATGGAGTAAGATTCCATGAACTATGTCTATTAAATTCATGGCTTTCGTTAACTTGTAGCTACAGCTGAAGATGCCACAATGGGATTGAACCCGAAAACATATAGTTGCTAAGTGGGCTTTTTACCTATACAACCATGCATTCTTGATATTGACCTGGAGGTGTTATCTAAATTTTATAACAAAATAACAAGAAACATTTCATATAACATAAGATTAATAATTATCCAACGAGAGTATGGTGATGGTGGCGCTAATTATTGGGCTGTGAAAAACATATTCGTTAATTACATCTTAGGATAATACTAGTGTCTCCAGAAAATTTCTTTCATTTAACACAGCTAATTTTCTTGTGTATATTTGTTTTTGTATGTCTCTTTCTCTCCGTCTCTCACTCTCAGAAATAAAGAAATATTCTTGATCCTATCTGTCTTCCCTAAAGTAATGGGGTGACGCGTGAACAATTTGCTACTGGTTGTTAGTATGTTCTGTTGATGAGTAACTTGCAATATCAGCTAATATAATATATTAGGCCGATGTGGCGGATTTGCTGTACTTGGTAAGAACTGTCAAGTTAAGTAAAATTGCTCTTCCACCCATACCGGCTTCTTTCAGGTGCTGGTGCCATTAAAAAGCACACTTGCTAGTACTGTGTTAACGCACCCGTGCCGGTGGCATGTAAAAGGCGCCCAGCATGCTCTGTAAAGTAGTTGGTGTTAAGAAGGGTATCCAGCTGTAGAAACTATGCCATCATATAAGAACGATGCATTGGGTAAACCAAGTTCTTCTACACTAGTAAGCAGATGGAATGGACCATGGATGGAATGACTTTGATCAGAGTTTTGAACTGGGCCTGAACTGTAACATTTTATGTCTGTTTTCCATGCTGACTGTCATATCTTTCATTCTTAACTTGGATGGTTTCTATAACTGGATGTCCTTCCTAATGTTGATCATTGGGCACCAGCACAAGAAAGATTGTCATGTCATTAACAACGTTGAAGAGTCTTCTCCACCCAGTGTTTTCATTACTCATCCTGCACTTCCTTTACAGAATGCCTTGGATACATTCTATTATGAGAGCTGCAGTTGTTGCCACCTTATGAAACTCTGGTGGCATGCTAACTATATATATATATATATATGAACAGGTGAGAGGGAGAGTGAAAAGTTAATGTATTTTGTGAAATGAAAAGGAAAATTATTTGAAATGAAAGAAAGCACTAGAAGACTTTGTAAAATTGGATTTTATATAAGAGACAAACACTATCGAGGAACACCAATCAGACGTATTTGCATGTGCGTGTGTGGGTTAGACACATATACCCTTTGGCCTTACAATGCATCAGTTGTCTTTGACAGCTAAAGACATAGGGTAAGTAGAGAAACACACACACAGACTGGGTATAGAATGTATTGCTTCACTTTATTATTATTTGACCTTTTGGTGGTCTTCACCTTTCTGAAACCTGGTTATTGATCCAACCTATCACGTGATTTCACCTCTCCAGCTTCCAATCTGATATCAAAATATGGAGAAACTGATTAAAAAAAAAAAATTAATTTTTTTTCTAATTCTTGCTAGTTGTCTTAATTGCATTAATAAAATAAATAAATGATACAAGGTAAAAATAATAATAATGATGTTAGTAAATCTTGAAAAAAAAAAAAACAAAAAAAACAAATGTCTTGCATTTTCCCAATTTTTTTTAAATCTGCTTAACTTGTTATGCAATCACTTGAATCTTAACCATTTCTCTCTGGGAAGGAGAACCAGTTAGATCTGCATGCTCGCGAGAATGAGCTGACATGTAGATTGTTAGCAGTAAAAATAGACTTTATCATTGCTTGGTTTGAGATTCTTTTCTATATGTTTAGTATTTTAGTGGCATTATATTTTGGTAGTAGAAATTGAATTTTTTTTCTATTTTTAGCAGCTACTTAGCTGATTATTAGAACAGTGGGGATCATCTGGAGAAAGATTAAAATTATAACTGTCTGAAACAATTAAGGTATCCCGGTTAGTGAAACCATGTAGCCATGTCTTAGAATCTCTTTGCTAGGGTGTAATAGTCTTTGATTATATAATATGCAAGGCTACCTGTTGTCTACACAGGTTTTCTCTGGTTCTCTTTTCATCCTCTTTCTCTTGTGTGATCCAAAGAAAGCAAATGCATCTATATTGGCACACAACTTTTAGGAACAATACTGTAAACTGTACTGTCTTTAGGGACTCTGACTGGAGACCTCATTTCGAGGCTATATTCTCAAAGTTTTTGCTAGTAGTCAATGATGGCCATGATAATTATGATGGGTTTTGTAAAGGGTAGACCAAGTACAGGAGTAGCCCTCTCTGTTTACATTGGAACTGTTGGATTTAGAACTAAGCTAAATGAATGAACTTACCACTCTTCTGACATAGCTTATTTTAAGGCTAAAAGGGTCATTAAGGTGCACAAATGATATGGTCACATTGGCTAAAGGTGTTTAGTTGCCCCTTTGGATAGGGCTTTAATAAAATACCATGCTTCATTTTAATTCTGGGAAATAATGTTCTTGGAATACTGGTACTTGGTGTTTAACTGGCATCCTCCTTGATCAGTGCTATAGATATCAATGGTCTGAGGTTTTTTTTATAGCTTTGAAGGACCATCACTGATCCTGGTTGGGTTATCTGTGAGGGAGCTATCCTTCTGGAAGAGGGGTCCTATTTTGCAGTGTACCGAGGCTGTTTCTTTGCCATAATGAAAGCAGGCCTTTGAGTTTGACTTGGTGTCTTTTGTAACCCAAGCATCTTTGTCTGAAAAAAACCTGCAACATTCCTATGTAAGGGAGAGAGAGCAATTTCCCTACTTTTGGAATGTTAGTTGAAGTGATTTGCAATCTTCGTCTGTCTCATGAGGATCTTCCTCTCCCTTGGAATCTTGTTCCATTTTGTGTTGGCCTTGTGTTCTGGGGCATATTTCTGGCTTGCACAAGGAGTGTGTGTGTGTATGTATATACGTGTGTGTGTGTGTGTGTATATACGCGTGTGTGTGTGTGTGTGTATATACGTGTGTGTGTGTATATATATACGTGTGTGTGTGTGTGTGTGTATATATACGTGTGTGTGTGTGTGTGTGTGTGTGTATATATACGTGTGTGTGTATATATACGTGTGTGTGTGTGTGTATATATATACGTGTGTGTGTGTATATATACGTGTGTGTGTGTGTATATATACGTGTGTGTGTGTGTATATATACGTGTGTGTGTGTATATATACGTGTGTGTGTGTGTATATGTACGTGTGTGTGTGTGTATATATACGTGTGTGTGTGTGTATATATACGTGTGTGTGTGTGTGTATATGTACGTGTGTGTGTGTATATGTACGTGTGTGTGTGTATATATACGTGTGTGTGTGTGTATATATACGTGTGTGTGTGTATATATACGTGTGTGTGTGTATATATACGTGTGTGTGTGTATATATACGTGTGTGTGTGTATATATACGTGTGTGTGTGTATATATACACGTGTGTGTGTATATATACGTGTGTGTGTGTATATATACGTGTGTGTGTGTATATATACGTGTGTGTGTGTATATATACGTGTGTGTGTGTATATATACGTGTGTGTGTGTATATATACGTGTGTGTGTGTATATATACGTGTGTGTGTATATATACGTGTGTGTGTATATATACGTGTGTGTGTGTATATACGTGTGTGTGTGTGTATATACGTGTGTGTGTGTATATACGTGTGTGTGTGTATATACGTGTGTGTGTGTATATACGTGTGTGTGTATATATACGTGTGTGTGTGTATAGACGTGTGTGTGTGTATAGACGTGTGTGTGTGTGTGTGTATAGACGTGTGTGTGTGTATGTATAGACGTGTGTGTGTGTATGTATAGACTGTGTGTGTGTGTATGTATAGACAGTGTGTGTGTGTATGTATAGACGTGTGTGTGTGTGTATGTATAGACGTGTGTGTGTGTGTGTATGTATAGACGTGTGTGTGTGTATGTATAGACGTGTGTGTGTGTGTGTGTATAGACGTGTGTGTATGTATAGACGTGTGTATGTGTGTGTGTATAGACGTGTGTGTGTGTGTGTGTATGTATAGACGTGTGTGTATGTATAGACGTGTGTGTGTGTACGTGTGTGTGTGTGTGTATAGACGTGTGTGTGTGTGTGTGTGTGTATAGACGTACGTGTGTGTGTGTGTGTGTATAGACGTACGTGTGTGTGTGTGTGTGTATAGACGTACGTGTGTGTGTGTGTGTGTGTGTGTATAGACGTACGTGTGTGTGTGTGTGTGTGTGTGTATAGACGTACGTGTGTGTGTGTGTGTTTGTATAGACGTACGTGTGTGTGTGTGTGTTTGTATAGACGTACGTGTGTGTGTGTGTGTTTGTATAGACGTACGTGTGTGTGTGTGTGTGTGTTTGTATAGACGTACGTGTGTGTGTGTGTGTGTGTGTTTGTATAGACGTACGTGTGTGTGTGTGTGTTTGTATAGACGTACGTGTGTGTGTGTGTGTTTGTATAGACGTACGTGTGTGTGTGTGTGTTTGTATAGACGTACGTGTGTGTGTGTGTGTTTGTATAGACGTACGTGTGTGTGTGTGTGTTTGTATAGACGTACGTGTGTGTGTGTGTGTGTGTGTTTGTATAGACGTACGTGTGTGTGTGTGTGTTTGTATAGACGTACGTGTGTGTGTGTGTGTTTGTATAGACGTACGTGTGTGTGTGTGTGTTTGTATAGACGTACGTGTGTGTGTGTGTGTTTGTATAGACGTACGTGTGTGTGTGTGTTTGTATAGACGTACGTGTGTGTGTGTGTGTGTGCAACTATATACATATATCTATTTATGTATATGAGAAATGCACGACTGCTACATCTTAGGTGTATATAGATGAAGACTTTTATTCTCATGTGTACATATGTGGAGAAATTATTATCGCCGTTGCTTTGATTGCATGCACATACATATTTCTCATGATGTGTGCATATATAATTAGCAACTACAAAGGGCAATTATGTTATCGAATATATGTTTATAGTAGGATCGTTTATACAGAGGCATCAGTGTGTGTACATTCACTCTGTGGCAGTTATCGAGTGCATGTAAGTGCATGCACAGAATTACAAACGTTCATTGAAACATTGATTGCAAGTGTGTGTGTGTATGTATGTGTGTGTATATATATATATATATATCTATATATAATCATCATCGTTTAACATCCGCTTTCCATGCTAGCATCGGTTGGACGATTTGGCTGAGGACTGGTGAAACCAGATGGCTACACCAGGCTCCAATCTGATTTGGCAGAGTTTCTACAGCTGGATGCCCTTCCTAACGCCAACCACTCAGAGAGTGTAGTGGGTGCTTTTACGTGCCACCCGCACGGAGGCCAGTCAAGCGATATATAATATATATATATATATATATATATATATATATATATATATATATATATAATGAGAGTGAGATATGCTTTGGACATGCACATACTGTAAAGATGTGTTCTGATATTGTGTATCTATGATTCTTGTGGTGATGGTTTTTATTTCAGACACAGTACATCTAAGACTTCAATATAAAAAGTAACTTTACTTAAGTCTGTAGGTTATGATTTGACGGAAATTTGATTGCTATTTCTAAGACCATTGCTGGTTTGTGTCTAATTCCATTGGAGGAAATGGTGTAGTTTGGAGTGAAGTCATGTTTTTCAACTCTCTCCCTGTCCAAAATATTTTCATAAGTATGTCCTAAATGTCCATGCTTGTTTTCAGACTGGTAGTTAGCTCCCCCCCCCCCCCCATTTCATACATTCTGAGTAATATAAAGCTTTCGTTTTATAAGGCCTGTGTAACTCTGGCTGAAAAAAAAAATTGTGTATGTGTATCATTTGATGCATGGACACCAGGGAAATGTGTTCTGCGTTTTGTATGTGACACACGGACGAAAGGTTAATATTTGCTTAACCCTTTAGCATTCAGATTACTCTGTCAAATGTAACGCTTACTTTTTCACATTGTTTTGAATTTATCCTGCATTATCTTGTAACCTCGAGATTTCGATACTGTTAGTGTTTGTGTTCAAAATGACATTCTGGGGTAGGTATGAGATGCCAGGTCTGGCCTATTGGAACATAAAGCAAGTAGAATGTTTTGGCTAGATATGGCCGGTTTAAATGCTAAAGGTTAAAATCTTGGTGCAAGTCCAGTAGCTTTTGAGGGGAGGGGGAAGTTGATTACATCAACCCCAATACTTAATGGTACATATTTTATCAGTTCCCAAAGGATGAAAGGCAAAGTCGACTGCAACAAGATTTGAACTCAGACTGTAAAGATAGACTTATTGCCATTAAGTATTTTGCTTGACATATTAGCAGTTCTGTCAGCTCACAGCCCTAAAAATGAATGATAATGGTAGAGTAAGTCCCACATTCTTTGAATTCTGTCTAAGATACTGAAATATTATTCTTTTACTTGTTTGTCATTTGACTGTGGCCATGCTAGAGCACTGCCTTTAGTTGAGTAAATCGACCCCAGGACTTATTCTTTGTAAGCCTGGTACTTATTCTATCAGTTTCTTTTGCTGAACCACTAAGTTACGGGGACGTAAACACACCAGCATCGGCTGTCAAGTGATGTTGGGGAGACAAACATATACACACACATACATATATACATATATACAACGGGCTTCTTTCAGTTTCTGTCTACCAAATCCACTCCAAATTGGTCAGCCTGAGGCTATAGTAGAAGACCATGGTGCCACACATTGGAACTGAACCCGGAACTATGTGGCTCGTAATCAAGTTACTTACCACACAGCCACTCCTATGCCTATATGTTTAATTTTAGTTTCTGATCTTTCTTCAAATACCAGTTCTTGGGTTTTGTGTGTTAGCCATCACTATTCGTGGATACCAGTGAGCATCCAAAGAATTTTCTGTTACTGTTTAGCTCTAGGCTTACACATGAAAGGTCTTCCAGCATGACCATCTTTTCTATGTTTAACCCTATAGTATTTAAACCGGTCATACCTGGCCCAGATATTCTACCCATTTTGTGTTGAAACTGGCCATGTCCAGTTTCTTGTTGAAATCTCAAAACTATAATGCATGATTAATTCAGAACAATGTGAATAAATAGGCTTTAATTTGTCAGAAATCTGCATACCAAGGGATTATTAACAACAGGCATGTTGTTATTCATTTAACCTTCTGCCCTTGGTTAGCTGATCTGTAGGATATAAATCATAACCTCCATTCAAAGATGAGCCAGATTTGCCTACCACCTTGCACAGAACTGACCGGCAAACGATGTCCCTCTCCTAAGGTGTGATGTACACTGTTGTGTTTTTGTATGAGGATTCAATGTTACGAATTTATATAATTCAGCTGTTAACCAGTCCTTTTGAATATAGTGTTCTTGTGAATGGTACCAAGAGAAGGCAGCACTACCTCTTTATATCTCTATGAATTTTGTTAGCATAAGTTATATCCTTGTCATTAATGATTTTTAAAAAAATTTTTCGTTTTTTTTTTGTTTTTTTTTTTTTCTTTTGCATGTGTGTTCATTGTAAGAAGCGATTAAAGAGAAGAAAAAAAAGCAAACTTTTTTAATTTTTCACATTAGTTAATGAGTAATGACAAAATTAAAAGGGGTCTGTGATCCGAAAGTAATGTTCTTTGATGGAAGCTAAATTTTTCCTTCCTTTTCACTTTTCATTTCTCTGGAAAGAACATTATCTTTCTTTGGCAGGTGCTGATTTTTTTTTCTTTCTCTCTAAAATATTTTGGAATATGTATTTTAGTTTCTTCATTCACTGCTATTACTTTCTCCTATTTATTGTTTTTATATTGTGGTTTATCTTCTATTTATTATATGTATTTTAACTTTCTCTTCTAAGCATCATAGCCTTTGCTATTCCTAATGCTATTTATTGATTTCATAGTTACCAGTAAATCAGTTTTTTTTTCTTTTGTTTAACCCAAGGTTCACACAGCCATGACCATCTTGTCCTTCCTTTCTTTTTGAGGACAATGTGTGATTGAAGAGAAATTTGGCTACTGTTTATCAGGTAGATTGACTACCTTGTGGCTCCCCTGTTGGTTTATTACAGTTTTAGCTGTTTAACCTTCCAGCTCAGCCCTGATCAGGAAAATATAATATGAGAAGAATATTCTAGCCATCATATCTTTATTATATTCAACAACATTATCCAATGTGTGCTTTCTGTTTTAAGACTACCAGCAGTGATTTAACAGAATTTGGCTGCTATTTCTAGCATGTCTAATGACAGTAGAGACTCCTGTGCTGGTTCATTGTATTTTTAGTATTTACTGATGGTGAGTGGTGAAGGTATTTGAGATATTTGTAAAAGCAGTTAAAGCATTACCAAATGACCTCCACTCCATTATCTGTAACCCTGTTTTCTGCCCTGTCAGTCAGGATAAGATCTACTTTTTAGTGTAGTTATGTGGTTGGCATACCATATTGGTTTCATTGGTTGAATAAGGCAAGTGAGATGACTGTTAGGGGTATCTGTTGCTATGATGGGTATTGATCATCAGTTCCTTTGAAACCTCACCTTAAGTTCAACTTATATCATCACACTTCCCTCTCCTGTTGTTATGGGATGTTCTGTAGGTTATGAGTTACACAGCAACCTCACCAGTGTTGCTACAATAAAAAGCAGCCAATGCACTCTTTAAAGTGGTTAGTGAATCAAGCTGACAACATAAGAATCAAAAGGACCTTTTTAGTCTTGACCAAGATATGATGACCCCTGTAGTGTTGGTTCCACGTTGAACTGCACCCAGTACACTCTGAAGAGTTGAGGTTACATTTTAGCATAGAAACTAACAAAATTGGGAAGTCTCCTTCTCCAAGCCGTCTAGTAGGTCAGTAAACACTAAATAACTAACTTGATTGGCATAACTTGTCCAAACCATGCCAGCATATAAAAAAGATATGATTTGCAGCTTACTATGTTAACTTAGTGACAGATTAATTAACTGAAAGATTGATCCTTCATATCCTGCAATTATTGTTGCACTGTTTGGAGGGCAAAACCTGCTCAGTTTTCAGTGGCTCAGTCCACTGAACTGTAAATAGGTATCATTTAAAGGGAGCAGCTCACTACTAAATTTTAATCACTCAATAAGTTTGTTCCATTAGCTTCTGCTGTGCTCAGTCTTGTGAGTGTGGTTTGGAAAATGAATGGATGTCATGCTAGCATGAGTTGGATGGTTTGACCAGAGCTGGCATGGTTTCTATAGCTGGCTACCCTTCTTAACGCCAACAACTTTACAGTGTATGTTGGGTGCGTTTATGTAGCACCTCATAGGTGCTGTTATGTGACACTGCATGGGCACTATTATGTAGCTCAGCCACGAATGGTTTTTGTGTGGCACTAGCACAGGAATCTTGTCAGTTAGTCCCCTCCATCAGAGGGATCAGACTTGACTTAACACTTCTGCTGTGGAGCATGGGTGATTTTGAGTACCACGAGGCACCATGTATCTCGGTCCTTTGTCATCTTGCCAGAAATGTTCAGCAACCTGAGGTCATTCTTCACTACTTTATCCCATGTCTTCCTGGGTCTTCTACCGCCACATCTTCTATCTACTTTGAGAGATCAGCACTAGAATTTTTATATATATTCTAGGTACAGATTCATTACTAATTAATTAACCTGATCCACAATACAGTTCTCAGGACTGGCTAAAATTAAACAACTTTCACCTGACTGGCAGTTCAGTCACCTAGCACAGTTAATTTTCTCTAGAAAATCCTTGATAACCAGTTCTGTAGACTGGTAAAAGCAGTGCAAAATTAGGTATATCCTGTCCAGAGATAATATAATACCTACACCGGATTTGAGCTTAAACACCAGAAGCTAGTAGTCTACCATGATGATTAAAGTGGGGGTGGTCAGTATTTTGTTCAGGTTTGCTTCTCTCCCAAGCATTATGTATTTGGGACTATATTATCTTGGTACGGTGTGGCTTGAAGGCAGTGTCTGTTAAGTTTAATTAGTTGAAAGGCTGTTTGTGTTGAGTTTCCTCATTAGCGATGAAACCACCACCAGTAAATACTATGTCGTTGTTCAGTCCTGTTAGAAATAGCTGTGTAATCTCTTTCAAAACTCTCCCCACTCACTTGAAAAAAAAAAAAAAAAAGTGGGCTAGCATGTTAACTATTGTAGTCTTTCCTATATGTCCTCTTCAAACGGATGGAATTGTCATGGTTGGAGGATCATAGGTCTCTGCTCAATCATGGTCGACCTAGCATTAAACAACAAAATCAAAAGTACTATCATCAGGCTTTGATTGTTCACCAATATCAAGATCAATAAATGATATCAGGAATATGAGTACAGATAAGTACAGTTGTAAAATACACACGCTCATAGGAAAATACTAAAATTATTAGAGAAAATTTTTTTTTTTAAGAATTTATTTACTTCCATGCGTGTAAAGCTATTGCATACGTATAGGTTACGATTGTGTGTATGTGAATTAAGACAATGCCTAGGTAGGAGTGGGTGATGCCTGAGTAGGATAGTAAATAGAAGTGTGTGTGTTTGTGTGTGCGTATGCATGTGTATATAGATGTAGGTATATAATTATAAAAATTATAGTTAGTAGCAGAAAGACTGCCTTCCGGGCGGTTTTCTGCTTGATAATATTTTCACATTTGATTCCCGATTTTAATAATTTTTATATTTTACATCTAATTATTTCTTTATAATAACAGTGCTCACTTGCTTAGTATGTATTGCTTTCTTTATTATATCACAGTCTCTCTATTTTAAACAAACCTCACAGTAGTCCAACAACAGAGGGTGAAGCAGTTTGTCAGGTTTTACCTTCCCCTCAAAGCAACATAGAGATTTCAATTCATCAGCCCTTCTGTAAGCTTTGCAGTGTGTGTGGTGAGGGAGAACATTGCAAAGAATGAATGAAATAAACATGAAATGAAAAAGTCATATAAATAAAAGGGCATTGCTACAGATGTACACGCCCCTGACTTTGTTACCTCATGACATCCCAAAAAATGGATACTTTTTAACAAAATTTTTTACAAATACTGCTTAGGTGTTGTGGCTTCAGAGTATATAGGGATTTAAGAGAAAGAACTTTTCTGATGGGGTGGAGAGAGGAATTTTGGAAAATTCACACGATCTGACTTTTTTCCCCTCATAACTTTCAAGAAGATGAGTATCTGTTAATGAAAATTTATACAAATCCCTTTCAAATGGCATAGATTACTGTTATAAAGAAATTTGTGGGGAAGATTTTTTTTCAGATTTTCCTCATTTTTTTTTTAAAACCAGTCTTCAAAATGATGGGGTTGGGCGGAGGGCATCTTTGTATGAAGAAGTTGTGTAAACTCTTATTTTTACATCCCATCCCTCATCATCCCACTCCGGATCTATTTTTGCTAATGCTTTTTTTTTTTTGCACTTCAAAACCATGGTAAGAGCATTTTCGGTAAAAAAATGTTTTTAAAAATTAATATTTTCAGAGGGAAAAGGGAGTGATTTAAGGGCGATTTGGTTGTTGTTTCTAGCATATCCAAAGACAACCTCCTTGTTTCTTTATCACTCTCGCATGTATTCATGTTTTTCAATATTTCCCTCCATAGATACATTTATATGCTATAAAAAAGAAAATTTGAGAAATTATGAATTTTTTGCAATCCTACTTCCTGCCTCTGATTGTTTCTGTTTAGAAATTAAAATATTGGAGAGCCTAATCCACAGTGATTTAACAAAATTAGAGATGTACTTGCATAGCAAGTGACTTGATCTGAGATCATGTGCTGAAACAAAAACAATTGTAGTGTAGATGCTTGTAAGCCATTCAAGAACATACAGAAACCATTAGTTTCATGGCACTACTTAAATTCAGAGGTCCCAATGCATCTATGTAAAGATATGAAGGGAAGGTTAGTTTTAGAGTTAGGGTGTCATTACGTGTCCACAGCGTACATTTAAAATATTTTGCATGTAACACTTGTATTTAATACAGTTCTATATTTAAGAAATGAGGAATTATTTACATTATTTGCATTTGACGGATATTCGTCCTCATCTTGTTTGTTGTTAACACTTGTATTTAAGTAGTACCGTTAAAGGACCTCTATAAAAGTAGTACCGGTTTCATTTCAACATTAAAATTTCATTTGTGTCAAAATATTTTCTTCACTTTGAAACTGTGACCTGTTCACTGACAAAATTTCACAAAAGTAATGCAGCACAAAGTTTTGTCACTAACCTTTATTTGCTAAAAAGACAGTCCAGAGCACTGTTAAAAGCAAAAAATCTGAATAATTCCTGTCAAAATGGAAAAAATTCCATCTTGTTGGTGCTTCCTGACTTCAACCTAAATTCTTGATTATTTTAGAATATAATTGAAACTCACACGGGGTGTATTTTGGTTTGAAATATAGTAACAAAAGGGAACTCTTTCTGTTCTTAAATTTTGTAAGTATCACTTGGAGGCAGAGAAGAGCAACAGCTATTTCTAGCCAAGTGATTGCTTATTAATTATACTTCAGAACCCTTACCATTCTGTTTTTTAGTCAGATTCTATAAATTGTTTCTACTATATTAAAACTACTGTTTTTATCCTCTTAAAACAATTTGTCAGATATTTGGTGCTAGTAGGTTAACATGATATTGTGATAGAATTACCTGTCCTGTTTACATTAGCTGACTGAGTAATTGCCTTGAGATGATAGAATAGCACAGCTAAAGTTGTAAACACAAATTATAATATCGAATTTGTGGGATTAAAAGTGTATCCACTTGAAAGATTGATCTGGAACATCTTTATAACATTTAATATGTAGGTGCTTGTTTTGGGGTCATACATACACACTCATGTACGCATTTTGTTTTTCTGTCTATTTTAGACCCTTTAGCATTTAAACTGGCCAGAACCTGCCTTAATCTAATATTCTGTGTTCTATGCTCAAACTGACAGATCCAACCTCTCGCATATCCCCTGCAATGTCATCATCATCACCATTTAACATCCGCTTTCCATGCTGGCATGGGTTGGCTGATTTGACTGAAGACTGGTGAGCAGGTGGGGGAGGGGGGTTGCACTATGTTCTGATCTGATTTGGCAAAGTTTCTATGCTTGGATGCCCTTCCTAACACTAACCACTCCCAGAGTGTAGTGGGTGTTTTTTACGTGCCATCAGCCACAACTATGGTCTCGGCTTGACAAGTCTACACAAGCATGGTATATCGCCAAATATCTTGGTCACCTGTTACTGCCGCCATGATGCCCAATGCTCATATGTGCCACCAGTATTCTCGAACACACCACCGAAAGCTAGAAGCTAATGCATAATTAATGCAAAACAATGTGAATAAATATTGGCTGCGTGGTAAGAAGCATGCTTCCCAACCACATGGTTCCAGGTTCAGTCCCACTGCATGGCACCTTGTGCAAGTGTCTTCTGCTATAGCCTCAGGTCAACCAAAGCCTTGTGAGTGTATTTGGTAGACAGGAGCTGAAAGAAGCCAGTTGTATGTGTGTGTGTGTGTGTATCTCTGTTTGTGTTTGTCCCCGCCCCCATTACTTGACAACCGATGTTGGTGTGTTTATGTCACTGTTACTTGGTGGTTCAGCAAAAGAGACCGATAGAATGAGTACCAGGCTTACAAAGAATGTCCTGGGGTTGATTTATTTTACTAAAAGGTGGTGCTCCAGCATGGCTGCAGTCAAATGACTGAAACCAGTAAAAGGGTAAAAGATAAAAAAAAAAAAAATTAGCATTACATTTGTCAAATCTGAAAGCTAAAGGGTTAATTCATATTCTTATCTGTGTCATTTCTTCTAAGTTTAGTTATAGATTTCTGGTGGCGTTTTTGTCTCCAGCTCTCTCATCTTAACTCCACATTCACGGAATTTTAATTGTTTTTCAGTGTTATGTTTTAAAGAATATCTTTAGTATTCCATCCTATATTCTGCTAAATGAAGATACCCCACAAATGCATCAATATACTCCACAAGAAGAATCTCTCCTCGATGCAGAAATTGATGACTTGAAAATGAAAGTCTGGGTGGTGAGTAGATAACTCTTCTTTTTCGCTCCCTTTGTTACCTTTGTCTCTTTTGCTCGCTCTCTCTCCTATGTCATACTCCTTTGCTTCCTGGACTTGCATTGTCTTTCACTCTGTTGTCTGTCCTCACATTCATGTTAGTGTGTTACAGAGGAGACTGTTCATGTCTCAGGTAAGTGATTCATGTGGAGGATGACAACTAAGTGGTCCATATGAAATGTGAAAGGAACTTGGACTGGAGAAGATGAGATTAGAAGTGCTAAAGATGGATCTTAGGGCACTGAACTTCATGAAGGCAAGGACTAGACACCATACCAAATGGCAAAGATTTCAAGGTGAAGATGCTCTCTTCTCTTCTGTGGCAAATATAATAAAATCTAAAATGCTGACACATGCATATGTGAATGTGTTTACTATATTTTACATAGTGAGAGCCTCAAACATAATGTGATCATCTATAGTTCCAATTAGATATTGTAATGTAGTTGAGATCCAGCAGTTCATTGAAAAAAATTAGTGGGAAAGGAAGGATATATCTTTTTGAATTCAGCCAATCTCCATAAAACAAAATAAAAAAATGTTTAAAAAAAAAACCTCAAACTGTGTTGAGAATGCCAATAACTTTGTGCTCTCAAGGTTGTGTTATGTAGTGAGATTTAATACAAGTTTCTATGACAGAAATATTGCTTAATTTGTGTATATATAATTTGATTTTATAAAATACTTTTTCAAACTTACTTTGTTTTCAGTTTTTAATTTTATTTGTAATTTCAATTTACCTGTAAGGTGAATGACAAATTTTGATTAATTATATTAGTGAATCAGTGTATAGGTCTTGTATGTATGTATGTATGTATGTATAAATTGATTTTGTTTTGTATTTGCCTCAGACATAAATTCCAGTATTTCGAGCTATTTTACTTTTATGATGCACCTGTTTTATATGCATTTATGTTCAATTAAAAATCCAATAATGTGTGTGAGTCTTCTATATTACAGTTTTGTCGTATACCCAGCTGAATATTAACTGACAACTAATTTTATATGGAGTTATTTAAGCAAAATTTGTTACATTTTACTGTATCTACCTGTAATTGGATACATTTTGAGACAAAAATCATATAATAGATTCAAAAGCCTCTTAAGATAAATTCCAGACGCCATGTTTTATATGTGCATTAGTAAAAAAAAAGTTGTCATTTTACAAAACCAGTTGAACTTTTTGATTTCTTTCGAATTAAATTGAAGCACATTGTCAAGGAGGTTATATATTTTGGTTAGAAATACATTAATGATAGGGTTAAGTGTGGATGAGTGTTGGTATAAAGATGGATCCATGACACAATAATTCATGATATTACCATCATCATTTAATGTCCGTCTTCCATGCTGGCATGGTTTGGACGGTTTGGCAGGACCCAGCCAGGTAGAAGACTGCACCAGGCAACTGTCTGTTTTGGCATGGCTTTTGTGGCTGGATGTCCTTCCTAACATCAACGACCCTGTAGAGTGGACTGAGTGCTTTTTACATGGCACTGGTACAGGCGAGGTGAGTTTTGGCATGCTTTTTATGGCTGGATGTCCTTCCTAACATCAACGACCCTGTAGAGTGGACTGAGTGCTTTTTACATGGCACTGGTACAGGCGAGGTGAGTTTTGGCATGCTTTTTATGGCTGGATGTCCTTCCTAGCATCAACGACCCTGTAGAGTGGACTGAGTGCTTTTTATGTGGCACCAGCACAGGCAAGATCAGTTTTGGCATGGTTTTTACAAGTAGATGCCTTCCAAATGCCAACCACTCCACGGTGTGGTCTGGATTCTTTTTACATAATACATTTGCTATGACAGATGCAAGTTGGTTACAATAAAAAGCGGTTAGGTTGAAGAAGTAGCTGACTATCAGGTGAAATGTTTATGTAGAATGTAAACATGGGTGACTGAGTGTAAGGCAAGAGGCATTCTTGAATGTGAAAGGTCTAGCAAGCGTGTAAGAATTGGCGGCCACAGGTATCACTGTATTAAGGAGTTTGCTTTGCGGCCACCTGGTTTCAGGTTTGCTATCACTTAGCAACCTCTTGAGCAGTATCTTCTACCATAATTAATTCTTTAGCATTTAAACCAGCCATATCTGGCCAAAATATTCTTGTTTTATTAGTTCAAACCGACTGCATTTGGCTTCTCACACTTATTCCACAATGTCAGTCTAAAAATAATCACTTTGGAAACGAAACTCGGCTTGCAAAGACCTATTGGGGCAAGCAAAACTGTCAATGGCACCTGTGCCCAGCATCGCCTTCCTGGCACTTGTGCCAGATGGCATGTGTAAAAACATTCGAGTGAGATCGTTGCCAGTGCCGCCGAACTGGCTCCTGTGCAGGTGGCATGTAAAATACACCATTTTGAGCGTGGCCGTTGCCAGTACCGCCTGACTGGCCTTCATGCCGGTGGCATGTAAAAGCACCCACTACACTCTCGGAGTGGTTGGTATTAGGAAGGGCATCCAGCTGTAGAAACCCTGCCAAATCAGATTGGAGCCTGGTGTAGCCATCTGGTTTCACCAGTCCTCAGTCAAATCGTCCAACCCATACTAGCATGGAAAGCGGACGTTAAACGATGATGATATATTTGATGGAGAAATCTGAATGCTAAAGGATTAAGTCATTTATTATATTCTTGTTGAATTACACTGCTTTTATGTGAATTAATTTTGAAACTACTGAAGAATTTTGTAAAATAATTTTGTCATTAATTAAGCTGAAATTTTGATGGAGTTTACCTCTTAAAAGGGAAGCTTGTATCATGGAAACAAGACATCTTGGGTGAATTGGCATCGCAAGTGTTAATTACCTAGAGTGCATTGCAACTAAATCGGTAATCAGTACTTTGACTAAATGGCTATATGAATTAGAAAAAACACTGCAGAACACCACATGTAGAAAATCTGGAATAGACACCACAAGGTATCTCACAATACATCTAGATGTGTTGGTGATTGTTCATTTCATCAGCTGCTGTTGAACTATAGACACTGATACAATATAGAACAATGGCCTTCTATGTCTCTCGTAATATTTATTTTGCATGGGTTGCAAACACCAATCTTGAAATTTTTCACTCTAAGAAATACAGGTGAACCAGTGATTGGCCTGTTGGCTACCTGTAATTACTGATGCTTTTACAAATTAGCATTTAAGATTAAATAAATGAAAACTAGAGTTCAAGGAAACTGCCAGGAAGTGTTTGGTGGTCTATTGTACTGTAGAATTATCCATTCTCTGTTAGTGTTGAAAATTATTGTCATAGTAATAATGCTTATGATCTTGTGATTGCAAATTCATCTTTATAAAAATTTTTTATTAGTTGATAGGGAGACAAATATGAAAAAAAGAAGAGAGACAATACTGGAAGCATAAAGTTGAAATTTGTCATTTCTTTAACACTTCTCTAAAGATCGCTTATTTTTAAAGCAAATGAAAGTTCTAATAAAATTTAGTCTTTAGATTTAATTAAGTTTCTTTTTTTTTTTAAATTTATATTCAGACATTTGCTTTTATATTTTTTCTAATTGGATTTTGCTCAAAGCTAAAATATTATCGATGAAGCAGATGTAGTTGCTGTAAGCAATTTAACACACACACATCTCCATTCCTTTCACCAAGTTGTTAGTGGCCACCAAGTTAGAGTACTATCAGTTATTTTGTGAGATAGTAAGCAACAGAGAACATTAATTTTAGTGACTCTGAAGCACTAGCTACAAATGGAGTATATTCTTTTACTTGTTTCAGTCATTTGACTGCAGCCATGCTGGAGCACCACTTTGAAAGGTTTTAGTCAAGCAAATCAACCCCAGGACTTATTTTTTAAAGCCTAGTACTTATTCTATTAGTCTCTTTTGCTGAACTGCTAAGTTATGGGGTTGTCAAGCAGTGGTGGGGCAGGTGGGGTGGGGGGACAGACACACACATATACATATACATGACAGGCTTCTTTCAGTTTCTGTCTACCAAAATCCACTCACAGGGCTTTGGTTGGCCCAAGGCTGTAGAAGAAGACACTTACCTAAGATGCCATGCAGTGGGATTGAACCCAGAACCATGTGGTTGGGAAGCAAGCTTCTTACCACAAAGCCACGCTTATATCTTCGTTGTTTTAACATCTACTTTTCCATGGTTGCATGGGTCAGACGAGAGTATGTTAGAACAGTTGGATGCCCTTCCAGATGTCACTGTCACCAGTTTCCAAGCAAGTTAATCGATTTTCTTTCCATCCAACTCCAAACAACCCAGGTGTATTTATGAAGAGAACTAAAAACAAACACTAGGCACAGTCGTGGCTGTGTGGTAAGGAGCTTGCTTTCCAACCACATGATCGAGGGTTCAGTTCCACTGCGTGACACCTTGGGCAAGTGTCTTCTACTATAGTCTTGGGCCAACCAAAGCCTTGTGAATGGATTTGGTAGGGCAGAAACCAGAAGCTTGTGTGTGTGTGCACGTGTAAATGTGTCTGTTTGTCTTCCATTACTGTTTGACAGTGGAGGTGCAATAGCCCAGTGGTTAGGGCAGCGGACTCGCAGTCATAGGATCGCGGTTTCGATTCCCAGAGCGGGCGTTGTGAGAGTTTATTGAGCGAAAACACCTAAAGCTCCACGAGGCTCCGGCAGGGTATGTTGGTGCACCCTGCTGTACTCTTCCACCACAACTTTCTCTCACTCTTACTTCCTGTTTCTGTTGTGCCTGTAATTCAAAGGGTCAGCCTTGTCACACTGTGTCACACTGAATATCCCCGAGAACTACGTTAAGGGTACACGTGTCTGTGGAGTGCTCAGCCACTTGCACATTAATTTCATGAGCAGGCGGTTCTGCTGATCGGATCAACTGGAACCCTCGACGTCGTAAGCGATGGAGTGCCAACAACAACTGTTTGACAACTGATGTTGGTGTGTTTATGCCCCCATAACTTAGTGGTTCAGCAAAAGACTGACTGCATTAGTACCAGACTTGAAAAAGAAGTTAAAATAAGTATTGGGGCTGATTCATTTGACTGAAGGTTCTTCAGGATGGTGCCCCAGCATGCCCACAGTCAAATGATTGAAACAAATAAGAGGTGTGTGTATTACTTCCAAATGTGATATTAAGACCATGAATGTGCTCAAGTTTGATCTTTTTAGTATTTTATATATTTTCCCTGTTAGTGCTAAGCGTTTGGTTTGAAACAGTAAGGTTTCTAAATGTTTATTTTCCTGATTGAGTTGGGCTGGTAGCTTGTGTGTAGAGCTAATATTTATCTTTTCCTCAGCACTTTTAACTGGATGTCTGTGTGCCTGTTGGGAAACATGCAGAAATGATTCCTGACATTTTCTGATTCTACTGGAACCATATTTTAATGTTTGTGATGTGTGTGTGATATGGTTTTTACATGAGGGCATCATTAAATTTCTCGATGTATCTCTGTGGCTGGTGTTTTGGTTCTGTTCTGTTCTGTGTGTGTGTGTGTGTATGTTCTTTTCTATTCTAGGCACAAGGCCTGAAATTTTTAGGGAGGGGGCCAGTTGATTAGATTGACCTCAGTGCGCAACTGGCACTTGCTTTATATTGACCCCGAAAGGATGAAAGGCAAAGTTGATCTCAGCAAAATTTGAACTTGGAACATAAAGACAGACGAAATAGTGCTAAGCATTTTGCCTGGTGTGCTAACGTTTCTGCCAGCTCACCACTTTTGTATATTTATATTAGTAATTATACCATATATACTTGCAGATAAGCCACACCAGTGAATAGATCGCACCCTCAGTTTGGAGTTTTCAAATTAAGTATTTGCAGTTGACTCGTAGATAGGTCACACTATTATTTGGGGAGTTAGATGGCCCTTTTTTAATATAACTAATATTTTAGATATTACCAAATATTCATCTTTATTTCAAAACTTTGCTTACAAATATTAAAACTTTTTGCAGAAGTGATTTTATGAAAGTCTAATTGATAAATCAACTTGACTACTGATACACTGCCATCTGCTTCAGATCCCTATTGTTGGGTGGATAAGTTGCACCCCTGGCTTCTATCAAAAGTTTTGGTAAAGAAAAAGTGCAATTTATCTGCAAGTATATATGGTAGTAATTAATCATTTTTACTGTTATTTTTCCCTGCTGCTCTGGGTTAAATAAGACTTCTCAAGGCTGTGTTCTATGGATGGATTTCCTTCATAAACTCAATCGTTACTGAAGTTGCTCATGCATTGAACTGAGAAACTGTTATGCAGGACATAAGCAAATGTTGCTGCTGCCGCTGCCCAAGTGACATTACACTGAAAGAATGTGGAAATAAATTCACATGCATGACAAGTTCCATTTAGTCATTTGTTAAAGTGTTGGTCAGTCTAGAGGCTCTATTAGAAGACACTGGGCCAAAGTGATTGAACCTAAAAAATCATGTGCCTGCAAAGCAAATTTAAATACACAGCAATGCCCAATATATTATACTATAAAATCCATGCTTATGCAAATCTGTCTTCTGTGTGTTATAATGTGAGGAACTGTAATCTTCACATGTTTAAATGGTTTGGAAAATGCAGGCATTTGCATAACTAATGAAAGTAGTTTCGATGTTCTTTCCTACATTAACCATTTAGCTATGCAGCAAGCATTGTAACTAAATTTGCATCTTCGGCAGATTTTAATGTAAATTAATCAAGTCATTTCATTCAACTCATTTACTATGTCTGTTGAAGGTGATTTTTTGAAATATGCGTATCTGTAATACAAATAAGAAAATTTTATCTCCAAGAGATGAAAGAAAAGAAAAACAGTAAATGTAGGTGATTAATGCAAACACCCTGTTCCTGTCAATTAAAAGGCAAAGCTTTTTCTTTTTTAATTTAAATTTACTAAATGTGGATGTAAAGCATACAATACTTTTGTCTCTTGTTTGTCATCTTACAATATTTATGTCATCTTATGATTTGATTAGATTATTTGTACACAAAACATGTGCATGATGAACCCTACATCATCAGTTTACTTTGTGAGAATTCAGGTTCTGTTTTGGATTACTGATTACCTTTGAATTAAAATTACATTGCAACGACCCCTTTTTACTAGGCTTTCGTTGGTGACGAGGAAGTTATCCTCAAATCAAGGGTGTGGCCTGAATGCATGTGCGGTAGAGTGGACTCCACTAAAGTGTCAGGTGGTAGAGCTAAATTTGGCAACAAGTTAAGCTTTGCACCTAAGTAGACCGTGGCAGGATTTGAACTCTGGATGCAAAGAACCAGTAACTCATTGAGTTCGATATCGTTACACTTCTACTAATCCATAACTAATTGGCATTCTGTCAGTTATAACAACAATGGTTCCAGTTGATCCGATCAATGGAACAATCAATTCATGGAATTAATATGCACTCTACGGATACACGTACCCTTCTTGTAGTTCTCAGGGAGATTCAGCATGACACGCGATGTGACGAGGCTGATCCCTTGAACTACAGGTACTACTCTATTTTGCCAGCTGAGTGGACTGGAGCAATGGGAAATGAAGTGTCTTGCTCAAGGACAGAACGTGCCACCAAGAATCAAACTTATGATCATGTGCTGAATACCGTAACCACTGAGCCACGCACTTTCACAATTCATTGTACTAGAGAAGTGTTTTGTTCTATCAGTCCTTGAAAGGATGGAGGGCAAAGTTGATCTTCGTTAGATTTGAACCAAGAATGCAGAGAATTGAAGCAGATACTGCTATGCATTCTATCTGATGCCTTAACAACTATGCAAATTCGCTGTGTTACCTGGTTCTCCGAAGATATTGGGAAATTCATACTGTGCTTCATGTTTTGCTTGCAGCTATAAGTTTGTTGTGGCTCATCATTAAATGCCAGGTGGTTGGTGTTAAGAAGGGCATCCAACTGTAAAAACCGTGCCAAAACAGACACAGAAGTCTGGTGCACGCTCCTGCCTGGCTGGCTCCTGTCAAACTGTCCAACCCATGCTAGCATGGAAGGCAGATTTTAAATGATAACGAGCTTTTAACCCTTTGGCATTCTGGTTAGCCTGTTAAATGTAATGCTTATGCACATTGTTTTGAATTGAATATGCAGTATTTTGTATCTTTGAGATTTCATTGACCTAATGGTTTATTTTTTGAATGACATTGTAGGTGTGAAAGGCCAGATCTAGATAAGTTTGAGCATTGAATAGGCTGGGTGTGATGGATTCAAATGCCAAACGGTTAAATTAAGGAAGAGTCTATAATGACCAGCTAAGCTGTCTTTTACTTTTTAAAATGTGTGTGTTGCTAAGTGAATTAATTATCTAAGGTGATTATACATTTTTTACTGATATTTTACTTGAATTGGAAAGTCAGGCTTGAGTCTTAACTGAATGTTTGAGTAGGTTTTCTTTGTAAAGCTTGGCAGATTGCAATAAACTTGGCATAAATAGATTTTGTTGAATCGGTTCACTCTCTTAGAAGAGGTCTTACTCCTAATAAACATACTGATAAATTTAGATGAGATTCCATCAACCTTGCTACAGCATTGTAAATATTTCTAAACCATTTTTCCCTCTTTTTTTATATTTTTTTTTTTATCATCTTTGGATGAGCAGAATGTGGAGTGAACAAATTGATATGTGGATGCAGTCCTTAGCTAAAAGATTTGGTGTTATATTGGATAAACTAATTTAGTGTTGTTGGTTCATGTACAGAGCTAAAATTAAATTCTCTTCTCAACTGGAAATTTTCTGTTTTTTTAAAACTTGCTTTCTGTCGGTTCGGATGGTTATATGAATTTGGATAGTAATAATTTTGTTTTTGTATTTAGTTGGCAAGATTCTTGATATGAAATTGTGTGTTGAAACCTATTTTGTCTTGGAGAGTCATTATTCCAATAACACATGCACAGGTTTGATCCCACTTCTTTATTATTAGTCAGTTGGTTAAACTTTTTAGCATTTAAACTGGCCATATCTGATCCAAATGTTCTACTTTGGTAAAAATGGCCAAACCCAGCTTCTTAAACCTACCTTACTGTGTCAAACCACATCAAAATCTCAAAACAATGAGACAATATATGATTAATTCAAAACATTGTGAACATGCTGTGTCGACGCCCCCAGGTGAAGAAGTAGGATCTCCCAAGACATATAAATAGAGGTAGTCTGGCCATGGTAGGTGTGTTGAGTAGCAGTTATGTAGCGGTTGAGTAGAGATCATCCAAAGGTGCTAGATAGCAGTAGTTTGAGACATAACAGAACATAAAAGCATTACACTTATAGGAAAGTTGGTTATACATCATTAGATGTATACCTGACTTTCCTATATAAAATTACAGAATATAACGATACGCTGAACTCCAGACTATCAACTTAAACAACACTTTATTTAAACGGTAAATATATACATCTTTAGTTCTTGTTGTTACAGCTTCTGTTGTTGTTATGTGGATGTGAGCGAGCTGTCTAGTGTAAGTCCGAAAGATGTAGAGAGACAGCTTAACACGTAAAGAGACTGTCTCCAGAGTTCGAATGTTAGAGACACTCTTGACACGTCCATGCTCTATTGCTGGCCAGCAAGAATGAGAATGAATTGAGCGGGAACGCTTGCTTGTTTAATTCCACGCATGCGTGAGACTACGCATGCGCACGGCGTTACTACACACTTGACAAAGTAATCTTAATGCTAAAGGATAAAATGTTCAACTAACTAACTAATCAATCATTTGTTTGACCCTTTATCATTTAAACTGGTCATATCCAGCCAAGATATTCTTACTGTTTTATGTTCAAAATGGCCAGATTCAGCCTCTCACCCCTGTCCTACAATGTAATTCAAAAAATAGACAATATCATCATCAAAATCTCATAGCTAGGCGATGGTAAATGATTAGTTGAAAATAGTTTGGGTAAATAAGTATTAAATTTGGCAGAGTAATCTGAATACGAAAGGGTTTATGTACTGGTTAAACATTTGGTTGTTTGTCTGTGTGAAAGTTCTTTCGTTGTTGTTTGCAACCTTTTCTATGAACAGTGTGTCCCTGTTCACTACAATACTCTACATTGTTAGATTTTAGTATATTGCTTGTCTAGTGTTTGTATCAGAAAGTAGCATGGGATGATTTTGCCATCCCGGGAGATTCATGAAGTTTAGTACAACAAAGTGGATGTAATATCATTTGAGTTCAGTACCATCTGGTCTATAGTGGATATTACTTGAGCATTCCTTTCAAGTATCCGATAAGCTCAGTGCTCAGTTTGAGGGAGTTACAAAGAGAGCCTTTCTTGATAGAATTAGAGCTCAAGAGGCGATAGATCTTTTATATAGGATTGATTCTATCTCTGAGCTCAGTCTCAGGACTTAAGAATAGATAGGTGTGTATTCTACTAAGAGTTAGGTGGTAAGGGGTCACTTCAGAATTGTCTTGCCAAAAGACAACAACAGGTCTGTTGCAGATATTAATTCCCATGAACCTGTTAGTCAGTAGTTGAATTTCTTAGGCACTTGATCACTTGACCTTCGGATTTTAAAGGCAAATATTTGCTGTTTATTTTCATATAAGCAAAAGACAGAACAGCTAAAAGAGAAGGAATATAATTAAATTGGGTATAGAAAATCTGGTGGCGTAGGAGGAGAAAATGTTGGTATGCACGTTTGAGCAATAATGATGCAAATGTGCTTCAAAGACTTGCAATTTCATTACTAACATTGCTGTTCATTTTGAAAAGATTTTCTCTTCTCCCCACTCCTCCACCTTACTGTGATCTTCACTTTATTGGTTTCAATCAGTATTGGTAAATAAACCTGTTAAATTAGGACTGATGGCTTTCAGGCTTTACAAACTGCACTGCATTTTCTCAGCTGTCCTCATACTGTTTGGCAGTAATCTACTTATTATGCACTTGTGTGTGTAGTGAGATATATATATATATATATATATATATATATATAATATGGAGTGAATTCTTTGTAGTTTGTGAGTATGTAGTGGATTGTGTTTAGTGATTTGTGTGTGTGTGTATGTATGTATATATATATATATATATATATATATATATATATATAATGTGGAGTTAATACGATGTAGTTGGATTTTATGTGATGTGTGTGTGTGTGTGTGTGTATGTGTAGAATAGCTTCTGTAATGTATCTGTATAGAGTGGTTTGTATTCAATATATACTTAAGGATGATGTATGTATACTTGTGAGTGTTAGGGTCAGTGTAAAGGCAAATTTGCACTAACATACTGGAAATTCAGTCATTTTGTGTGTGTGTATGTGTATATATATATATATATATATATATATATATATATATATATATATATATATATATATATATATATATATATATATACCTCTCTAGAGGTATGCTATTGAAGAACTTTTAATGCCTGTTATTAATATCACTACTTTGTAATGGTTTGTAAGTAATGGTTCCAACTTAGCGTTGAAGAAAGAATGCAGAAAAGTTTTGCTGTGTTTGTGTGTGTGTTCCTGTTATACTCCTTTAATCCAAATTATATGCTTTTATCACACTGCAGCTTTTCTCTTCTAATAATGTTTCCTGGTTTACACTTTATAAGCCATGAGCATGTCTGTGCAGTTGAGAAGTTCTCTTTCCAACCCCATGGGCAAGCGTCTTCTACACTACGGAGTGTACTGGATGGTTTTTTTTCTTGTCACTATCCCTAGTGAAAATTTTTTTGTAACTTTTGTAAGGTTTAAAGTGACCCTTATATGCATGTATATTTTTATACATATATATTTGGTGTTAGGAAGGGCATCCAGCTATAGAAACCATACCAAATCAGACTAAAAAATGGTGCAACTTACCAGCTTTGGTCAAACCATCTAACCCATGCCAGCATGGACAATGGACGTTAAATGATGATAATGATGATGATGTTTCTGAGTGGCTACTCCCAAGAGATCTATAAATATCTACTTTGTTTTTGGTTTCAGCTAAAAGGTGCTAATGCAAAACTCCGTAATTGCCTCTCTGAGATGGAGCAGTCTTCTAAAGATGTGGATTTAGCTACTGTAAGGTTAGCAGCATTACAGGACCTAATGTCAAAGTCAGGAGGTAAGAACATCTTCTCTTTCAGTATTTCTATTTTCTGGTTGTAATTTTGCTGTTATCTTGAAGAGATGAATGTTTTGCTTCCTATATTATTTGGAAGTGTTCGAACATACTTAATTCCGCTTTCTAGCAGGGCTATGAAATTGGAGTCGTGGAGTTTGAGCTGGTAGAAATGTACTGCATCTTGCTAAATATAAATTGTTATATAATGCGTTAAAATTTCCAATTTCACAGATACTGATTTGATTAATCAGTTTTTTTAATTTATTTTTTTTTTATTTATTTATTTATTTATTTATTCTGCTCTTGATAAATTTATGGTAATATAAAATGATTCAAAATAGTGGAATATTTTATATGAGGTGAGAATGAAGAGAGATTTAATGTTTTGGAGTGAGAAAAGAATACAGTAGACTGACTATTAGAATGTTAGGCTGTGAAATGTGAATGCTGAGAGGTTAAAGGAGGTTTTGGGGGGCAAAAATGGTGGGAAAGGAGCATGTGTGAAAAGATGTAAGTAGTATGGGGGTAGTGGGAAATGAAAATATTAGAGAAAAAGGACTAAATAATCACTATATATATATACATACATATGTACGTACTAAAAATGTTTATTATTAATTGAACTCTTGATACTTTTAAACTTGTTCTTAGAAGCTAACATAATCTGATCTTATTGTCCTCTACAGTAGTGCTCTGCAACTGGTATGCCATGAGATGATGCTAGGTGTGCCACAGTAACCTGAATATGATTTTTTTTCCCCCTATACTTTTGATTATATTTTTTATTTCAGGTGTGCTGCTTAATTTTGAATGGAATATAGGTGTTTGTAAGTGAAAAAAAGGTTGCGGAGCACTGCTCTACAGTAATAGTTGGTCTCTGGTATATGCTTCCATTGGTTATTGCTCTTCTGGTGCAATAAAACTTTTCAATTTTAGATTTCCTTCTCCTTTCCAAAGGTGGTGACTCCACACTTTTTCACCAATGTTATATTAGTTTCTGCATTCTACATACATTCATTGAAATCAATTAATCCTGATATGGGCTGGGTGTAATTTGTTGAGTTCAGAAACCTTTCCTGTTTGCCAATCCTGACCTGTTTCCAACTAAGACCAGGCATATTTTCATGGAACATAGCAAAGGACAATGGCAAAAAATACATGAAACTTATAGTTAGGGAGGACCAGTGGTATGTGCACAGCATGCTATAGACCACAAATTACAGAAACAGAGGAGGATGTTAGAGATGACGTAACTTCTAGCAGAAATCACGATGTCTTGGACTAAATGTCTAACTGCAGTGACCCTTTAAGCATTCTGATTTCTTTGTCAAATGTAATGCTTATTTATTCACATTATTTTGAATTAATCTTGCATTATCTTATATCATTGAGATTTCAAAGATGTGATTGTTTAATTTTACAATGACCTTGTAGGTTAGGTGTGGGAAGTTGAACATGGCGAGTTTAAACATAAGACAGATTATTTGGGTCGGATATATGGCTGGCTTAAATGTTAAAGGGTCTTTTGCCGAAATAGTTTGGCTTGGAGGTCAATAATGTGCCTGTTGCTCTCACAGGCCTTAGAGATGGTGAGATACATGCCATAAAAACCGGCTTTTCCTGGCCAAAATATTTATATCCAAATTCACCAGGACTGGCCTCATGCACCAACTCTACAGCATTATTCTAAAAATCAAGTTAGCTCATTAAAATTACAAACCTACAAAATTAATGCATGATTAATTTAAAACAATGTGAATAAAAAAGCATTACATTTGACAGAATAATGTGGAAGGGCTTATGTTCCTCTTAAGCAGCAGAAAAATTAGAGAAATGTGTATCAGGCATGCTGACAGGAGTCAACACAAAATTAACCAGTTTTAAAGAACAATTGCCACTTTAATATCTGAAGAAACAACAGTGAGAAAACATCTCGTCTCAGGGTTAGTGGTTGGAGTGTGTTAATGAGTGATTGAGTGGCCATTAGTTAACTTCAGTCTATGTCACTAAATTCTCAGACAATATACTAAAGTTAACTCAGTCAGTGATATCACCTCCTCTGCAAATATGTGACCTTGTGCCAATATTAAAAGTTGTTGCTGTCATTGTTTTACAAGCAGTAGTGCAGTAGATTGTTGGAAACAGTTTTATTTCAGTTTTATCCATTTGCATTCTGATCTTAGTGAGGTCTGCATTGCCTCTCATCTGTCCTAGATCCTATTAATGTAGTAATAATGCCCTTTTCTCCTATCCTAGAAAATCTTTATAAAAAGATTCAGGACTGTAGAAACCTATGTATCTGATATCTTGATTTATGGAATCACTAACTCCAGCTCTAACACTAATCCCGCTTCTATAGTAAGACTTAATCATACATTTCTTAAAATAATTAAATGCACATAACATATATGGATAATGTGAAACATCAGTCGACCTATTCTATATCCTCAGCTTCATTTCTTATATCAAGTTCTGCCCATTGACAAAATCATGAAAATGTTTAGAGACACATTTCCATCTGTTGAGATTAATATGTGATATAGGATTTCCTGCTGGTCCTTGACAATAATATCTCCTTGATTAGCCTTGTTCTCCCTGTCTGTGTACTGGCATATCCTAGAATAGTGCTCGCAACCTTTTTTGCACTTGTGGTACACTTTTTCAAAATTCAGTGGCACACCTGAACTAAAAGCATAGAGAGAAAATTATATTCAGGTTACACTGCAGCGCATCTAGCATCATCTTGTGGCACACCAGTGTGTTCGGCATACCAGTTGTGGAGCACTGTTCTGGAGTATGATTGCTTTGCCATTTTCGGAGGCCTTTCTTCGGATATGCCTGTGCATCTTCTTTTCTGTTGGTATTTCATTACTTCCAGTGTTAGTCTCAATTCTGTCTTGTCTGTGGATATATTCTTTGTTGGCTACGACTGAGCAGCCAGAGATATTATGGTTAATTGTTTCTTCTCCATCTTTTCATATTCTGCAATTACTTACTGCTTAATTATATTGTTTCCTTTCGTTTCTGATGTGGAGGCTTTGGTCCTGTGCAGTGATCAAAAACCCTCAGCTCTCTGCTTTGAGTCTAGGTATGTAGTAGATGATTGGCTAGGGTGCCACATACAGGGGCTGAGCCCAAAACCACATGGTTCAGAAGCACACAGCCATGCTTGTGCTTAAATCATTATAAAAATGTTTTTAAGCTGTTTTCTCTTTTCATTTTTGTTTTTTTAAAACTTTTTGTTTGTTTGTTTTTTTTTGTTTACAACTAAACGGGGAGACTTTTACACGTATTTTTTTTCTTTGGTTTTCAGTTTCGCACCCTCATGAGAGCTTGCAGTTAACATATGAGAACATAGAGAAAGGAAAGAAGCTGATTGAAAAATTAGTACAGGAATCCGAAGAAATAGCCGGTCCTAGTAAGTAGTTTGGCTTATAAATTTGAGACATTTGAAGTACGAATGTTTTGGTGATGAAGGGTGTTTTTATTATTTACATCTGGACTTTGCCTCAATCAGTTTGATATCTGACTGTCATAGATTTGCTAATGTAAAGAAATACAAAATTCAGTACATGGCATGTAAATATATGCATGTATGTATACATGTATTCATGTATATGTGCATGTATATGCATATGCACATATGAATGTTGAAGAGAAATACAAGTGGGTGATGAAAAGTTCCTGGTTTTGGGTAAAAGAAAATACAAGAGGATCAGTTAATTATAATTTTATTCAACATATTCCCCTCTCAGATTCACACACTTATTGGAGCAGTCCTTCAGTTTTTCTTAGCCCTGTAAAAAAAACTCAGGTTGGGCCTCCAGCCAGGTTTTTCATGAGGAACATTACAGCACTCTTTCGTATATGTAAGCGAGAAGGGGACTAGTTTTCTGCCTTTCAATTTAAAAGGTGGGTGAGATTTATTACAGTAGCAAATCACACACACACTTTCATTCTCGCTTTCTCTTTCTCTCCCTTTTTTCTCTCTCATTCTTTTCGCTAACATTCTCTCTCCACTCTCCCTCTCCACGCCCCCCCCCCACTCTCTCCACGCCCCCCCCCCCCACTCTCCCCCTCTCCACGCTCTCTCCCTCTCCACGCTCTCTCCCTCTCCACGCTCTCTCCCTCTCCACGCTCTCTCCCTCTCCACGCTCTCTCCCTCTCCACGCTCTCTCCCTCTCCACACTCTCTCCCTCTCCACACTCCCCCTCACACTCTCCCCCTCACACTCTCTCTCCCCCACTCTCTCTCTTTCCACTCTGTCTCTGTCTCTCTCTCTCTTTCCACTCTGTCTCTGTCTCTCTCTCTCTTTCCACTCTGTCTCTCTCTCTCTCTTTCCACTCTGTCTCTCTCTCTCTCTCTTTCCACTCTGTCTCTCTCTCTCTCTCTCTTTCCACTCTGTCTCTCTGTCTCTCTCTCTCTCTCTCTTTCCACTCTGTCTCTCTCTCTCTCTCTTTCCACTCTGTCTCTCTCTCTCTCTCTCTTTCCACTCTGTCTCTCTCTCTCTCTCTTTCCACTCTGTCTCTCTCTCTCTCTCTTTCCACTCTGTCTCTCTCTCTCTCTCTTTCCACTCTGTCTCTCTCTCTCTCTTTCCACTCTGTCTCTCTCTCTCTCTCTTTCCACTCTGTCTCTCTCTCTCTCTTTCCACTCTGTCTCTCTCTCTCTCTTTCCACTCTGTCTCTCTCTCTCTCTTTCCACTCTGTCTCTCTCTTTCCACTCTGTCTCTCTCTTTCCACTCTGTCTCTCTCTTTCTCTCTCTCTCTCTCTCTCTCTCTCCCTCTCTCCACACTTTCTTTCCCCCTCTCCACACTTTCTTTCTCTCTCTCTCTCTGCTCTCTCCACTCTCTGCTGACCTATAAGCATTCTTGACATACACCGTCCCATTTTTTAAGAATATGTAGGTTTCCAATTTTTTAATCACATGCTTCTGCATTTAAACCTTTGCATATAAAACGGTTATATCTGGCCCAAATATTCAACCTGCTTTATGTTCAAACTGACCAGATCTGGCCTCTCATGCCTATCCACCAATGTCATTCTAAAAAAGAAGCAGTCACAACACTGAAATCTTGAAGCAATGAGATAACGCATGATTAATTCAAGACCGTTTGAATTCTGAATACTAATGAGTTAGACTTAATATCTTATTTATAGATAACATTTGCTTGTGGTTATTATAGTTTCTGGAAACTTGAGCTTGAATCACATCAAAGTTATATTGATTGGTCTATGTTTCTGTCATTGACCATAGGTGTCCTGTGGAAACCTTTATTCTTTGGCCTGTAGAACAACAGATTTCTTTGGGATTGTCCTTTCTTACTGCCATCTAATTTCTCAAGAGCTGGCAGTCATTATCACACTGGGCAAAATGCTTAGCGACATTTCATGTGTCCTTACATTTTGTGTTCAAATTCTGCCATGATCAACTTTGCCTTTCATCATTTTGGGGTTGATAAAACAAGTATCAGTCAGGCACTGGGGTTGATGTAATCAATTTGCCCCCTCCTGTAAAATTTCAGACCTCGTGCCTATTGTACAAAGGATTGTTATTGCAATAAAGAAATTATTATTATTACCTCTGCCTTAGCGAAGGTGGAGGTATTGTTTTCTGTCGTGTTTGTTTGTTCGTCTGTGGATGAGATATCTCAAGAACCGCTGAATGGATTTGGATGAAACTTTCAGGGATGTTTGGCCTCGTGACTGACACAAACTGATTAGGTTTTGGGATCAATCCAGTACCAGACAAGGATTCTGGATTATTAATCGTTGAGAGGACATTGGTGTTGCCTTGGCGGAGGTTTGCGCTCTCTGAGTGCTCTTATTATTAAGGTAGCAAGCTTTTGTCCATTCAGAGTTCAAATTCCATGAAGGTCGACTTTGCCTTTCATCCTATCAGGGTCAATAAAATAAGTACCAGTCAAGTACTGGGGTTGATGTAATTGACTAGTCCTTTCCCCCAAAATTTCAGGCCTTGTGCGTATAGTAGAAAGAATTATTACTATTAAGGTAGCTAGCTGGTGGAATCATCACATTGGCCAAAATGCTTAACAGTATTTTATCTGTCTTTACATTCTGAGTTTACAAATTCCGCCAAGGCCTGCTTTCGCCTTCATCCTTTCTTGGTCAATAAAATATCAATGAAACTGGTTGCCTTGTGCCAAAATGTGAAACCATTATTATTATTGAGACAGCTGTGCATGCCATCAAAGTTACACTGCTGTAAAAATATGCAAAACCCAATATACCCATCATGACTACCCGTCTGATAAGGGTACACCAGGTACATGCATCATAACCATATGTGCATGACATGGTGATCTCATATCAAGATAAACGCAGTGGGGAAGTTAGAATTTTCTTCGGGTCGAGTATCCCATCTTGCTCAAAAGGTCCCTGAATAAAGTTTAAGGATGATGAATGAAAGACCTATGTTTCCAGAGGTGAATTATGAACCCCCCACCAAATTCCTCTCAACGCATGACTATGATGCTCCCCCACTACTTCTACTTGTGATCAGAGATGCTTTGTTGTAGCCCATCTTTGCCACCAAGGCAAAACATGTACGTAATAACACTTCCAATCAGTTGAGATCAAAAGCCTTGAGAGCTGCTACGTGGTACTGTATCAGGGCATTTACTATTTTAAGGCGGCTGGAGAATCGTTAGTATGCTGAATGAAATGCTTAGTTGTATTTTGCCTGTCGTTACATTCTGAGTTCAAATTCTGCTGAGGCCAATTTTGTCTTTCTTCCTTTTGTGGTCAATGAAATAAGTACCTGTTATGTACTGGGATTGATGTAATTGACTAGTCCCCTGCCCCAAAATTTCAGGCCTTGTGCCTATAGTAAGAATAATTATCATCCTCATTATTACTAAAGAGATGAAATAAATGCACTCCTTTTGGAAAACATCCATTCCACCTCAGAAGTAATATAGCCAATGATTCAGATCTTGGTCCCAGAATCACATAAATGCTATGTGTGTGTATCTGTGTCTGTTCTTGGGTTTAATTGTAGTCAGCTATCTCTTCTTCCCTTACTGACAATGAATTCACTTCCAGACACTGCTCTTTTAGCAGAATGTGTGTTCTTCATAATCAGATTCTATTCCTGTCTTCTTCCAATCATTTTGAAACCTGCTTTAGTGGCAGATATTTGTGTTTTTCTTATAGAAACTGTGTCATCCACTCAAACTACTGACTTCTGCTAACGACATTACTATAGAACTTGCTACCTCATAGTCGTCAATACATCTGTTGAAGTAACAATTAGAAGCAAAGAGGTATGAAGAAAAAACAAGCCAAGTATTTGTCTAATTGGTAAAGATGGAGCCATCCATTATTGAATTTCTTTAGCAAGATGTGCTGTAAATATAATTCTTAATTGTAGGCATGAGAAGAGAGGCAGTTAAAGACATTTAGCTTATTAATAATGAAAGGATAAAAAAACCAAAGATAGTTTACAAACTGTATCTCTTCTGCTTTAATATTAACACATTTGCAGAAGTGTGTGTGTGTGTGTGTGTAATATGGAAAATTGTTTCAGTTATGAAGAAAAGTTGATAAAAATTACAGATAAATATTAGAAAAAAAAAATACTCTTTCGACATTGACAAAAGCAAGCATCTTCTGTATAATTATCTCTTACTTGAGATTATTAACATATTTATCTTTAATGTAAATCACTGCCTTTGTTACACTGTGTACTTTTGTCCTTGGGTAGCAGCTGTTATTTATTTGCTTACCTGTAGAAAGTATTAAAAATAGCTTTGCTTTCATTACATTTTTTCAAGCCCCCAAAGAATCCCTCTCAACACATGGCTATGATGTTCTCCGACTACTCCTGCCAATGATTAGAGTTGCACATATTGTCACTCTCTAAGGGACATGCTCAAATGGTTAAAGCCAAGCAAACTGACAAAGCAAATCTATGTTATTGAGCAGAATATTTGCTGTAACAGTATTTCTGCTTCAGCAACTCAGCACTGAATCTGTCTGATATGTAATGGAAAATAGGCAAGGTTCAAAACATTGATGTCCAGGTCACAAAAGCAAAGTTTGAAAGGGAATAGTAGTGATTTCCTTTGATTGCTAGATGGAAGCAAATAAATAGCACTTCCTAACCAAAGATATGAAAAAAAAATTAAAATTTTGTTAGTGTTGTGTATCCATGTTATAAGTGCTTGGACACAATGTATCTCTGCAGACATAACATAGATTAATCCAACCTGACTGAACTTCCTCTTCTTCCTCTCTTGAATCCTCATCTCACCTGAATCACTTTCCTACCACTCCGCCCAGATTGCAATTGGAACTTTATACTTCTTGGACTCTACAATCATGGATCTTACTGTCCATGGTTGTTGATTTGTATATACTTATAACTGCGTGTCTCTAATATTATTGTCATTCAATTAACAAGTGGGGGGGGGGGTACTAGTCAAGTACTGGGTCCAATTTACTTAGCCAAATTTCTGGCCTTGTGTCTGAATCAGAAATTGTGGATTGGCAGAATCATTAAAATCTTGGACAAAATGTCTTGCTGTATTTCTTCTTTTTACATTCTGTATTCAAATCTCATAGAGGTCAACTTGGTCTTTCCTCATCCCTCTGGGGTCACTAAAATTATATAGTATATAACATCAAGTACAGGATTTGATGCTTGATGTTTTCATTATTATTGTGCTTGTATTTTATCATTTGCATGTGTTTGTGTGTGTATACAGACATGACTGTGGCTAAGAAATCCACATTGTAATCATATGGGTACTGGTTCAGCCCCATTGAGTAACACCATGGTTTAAGTGCCTTCTACTACAGCTCCAATCTGAACAAATCCTTGTGAGTGCTAGATGGAAACTGAAAGGAGTCCATCGTGTGTGCGTGCTCACAATTGCCTTGTGTTGACATCACAAATTAATTCTAAATGATCATCACTATCAAACAAGTAACGTTGTTTGTTTGCAATAGGAAGCATGTCTGGCTGTAAATCTGCTTCAGTGGATTTCGTTTGGCCCATGTGGCTGTGTGGTAAGAAGCTTGCTTCCCAACCATATTTTTCTAGGTTCAGTCCCACTGCGTTTCACCTTGGGCAAGTGTCAGGCCAACCAAAGCTTTGCGAGTGAATTTGGTAGACGGAAACTGAAAGAAGCCTGTTGTGTGTGTATCTTTGTGTTTGTTTCCTACCACTGCTTTAAAATTGGGAAAAAAAAAAAAGTATTGGGGTTGAGTCATCATCATTTAGCGTCTGTTGTCCATGCTGGCATGGGTCAGACTGTTTGACCAGGGCTGGCAAGCTGGAAGGCTGCACCAGACTCCAGTCTGATTTGGCACGGTTTATACAGCTGGATGCTCTTTCTAACACCAACCACTCTGAGAGTGTAATGGGTGCTTTTATGTGCCATTTGCATGACATCAGTATCTGCCACAACTGTGATTTTACTTGATGGGTCTTCTCAAGCATGACATACTGCCAAATGTCTTGGTCATTGCCTCTGTGAGGTCCGATGCTGAAAAGGTGCTTTTTATGTGCCACCGTCATGGGTGCCAGTTACATGACATCAACCACGACTATGATTTCACTTGGCTTGACGGATTTTCTCAAGCACAGCATATTGCCAAAGGTCTCCATCACTAGTCCTTGCCTCTGTGAGGCGCAAAGTTGAAAGATCATGCTTCACCACCTCATCCCATGTCTTCTTGGGTCTACTTCCACCACAGGTTTCCTCCACTGTTAGAGATTAGCACTTCTTTACACAGCTGTCCTCATCCATCCGCATCACACGACCATATCAGCACAGTTGTCTCTCTTGCACACCACATCTGATGCTTCTTATGTTCTATCAAGCATACACACTGACATTGCACATCTAGCGAAGCATACTGGCTTCATTTCCCAGGAGCAGCCTGTCTTAAATTCCTCTGTTATTACCTGGAGGACTATGATGAACAAGAGGGGGCTGAGGTCCGATCCTTTGTGAGCTCCCAATTGTATGCTGAATTCTTCGATGTACTCATTGCCAACCTTCACCTTACTGGTGGCGTCCCTGTACATGGCTTGTACAGCTCTTACCAACCACTCGTCTATCCCTAAATTCTGCATTGACCACCAGATAAAAGATTAAGGAACCCTGTCAAAGGTTTTCTCCAAATCGACAAAAGCCAAGTACAGTGGTTTATCTTTGGCTGTGTGTTTCTTCTGCAGCTGCCTTACTAGAAATATAGCATCAGTGGTGCTTCTCTGTGGCACAAAACCAAACTGCATCTCATCTAGACTAACTCTGTCCCTAATTAGTTGAGCTATGATCTCTCCATAACTTTCATCACCTGATTTAACAATTTGATACCTCTGTAATTATTTCTATGCCAAGCATCACCTTTACCTTTGTAGCAGTTGACTATGGTGCTGGTACACTAGTCATTCATGAACCACCTGATTTACAATACGGGTGACTAGACCATAACCCACACAACCAGATATTTTAAGCATCTCAGCAGTGATTCCCGATGGGCTGGGGGCTTTCCCTGCTTCCGTATCCTTAATTGCTTTATCTGTCAAGGTACTATTGATTCACGTAGTTGGTCTCTCAATTAGGTCAACATTTGGCAGACTCTCCTCCTCCTAGTCATTCTCTACGTCCAGCAGTCTTTCATAATGGCATTTCCAAGCCTCTTTCTTTGCAGAATCATGAAATGCAAGTGCACCCTCATCCATACAGACATGCTTCTCTCCTGTGACATCGCAATTTTCTCTCACACATTGTCTTGCAATTCGAAACACTTCAGTTCTTTGATCCTCACTTCACTGAACATAGGCAAACTTCTTCTTTTCATTTGAGTTAAAATTCTTCAAGGCAGTGCCCCAACATGCCCGGTGTCTAATATCTGAAACAAGTAAAAGATAAAATATATAAATAAAGGACATGCACAAATGGTTAAAGTCAAGCAAACTGACAAAGCAAATCTGGTATTGAGCAGAATTTTTGCTGTAACAATATTTCTGTTTCTGCCACTCAGCATTGAATCTCTGGAATGTAACAGAAAATAGGTTAGATTTAAGCGTTGATGCACACACACACACACACACATGCATGCACACATGCAGACACACACGCACATACAAGTAAGCACATAAATGCAAAACAAGGTGGTAAAGGATAGTACTCGAATACTGAAGGTAGTGTGATATGCTCTTTTATTAAAGCTGCAATGACATCATAAAACTTCCTCAGTTTCACATTTCCACTTGTCGGACAGTTGCGATCTAAATTTGATTACAACCGTCGAATGGAAACTCTGATGGATAGATAGATTTGCTTTATATGCTGTATGAAGGGAGTAAACTCAGAGTTACTGCTTTCTCGGATGAGTCAAAGCACAACCTCTCGCTCGTGTTTCATTCATAGTTTGGTTTTTATGGCTGAATGCCCTTCATTGTTTGATAGGCAATGGAAGGATTATTACCTTGTTTGGAAACGAGTGAGGCTATCAAAAATGGTTTCTGGCCTTGGAAAAGTCAGCCCTTAATGTATTTTAATGGCCCATGCAAGTATGGAAAAATAATCTTTAAAATGGTGATATGATGATAGAATTCTTAATGTTAAAAATTAAAATTTTCAAGTAGCGAGTAGCCCCAATTAAGAGACAAAATTTGCAATCTGCATATGTATTACATTTTTTTTTTATTATTTAATGAGTGAAAAACAATACCTATAACCCTTTTTTTTTTGCAAGGCCTCTGAAAGTTGTGAAAGATAGGGTGGCAGAGTGGATTCAAATACTGCAAGGTATTTCCATTTGATAGTTTAATAATTTCATCTCGGGGTTTCTGTGTTAAATTGCTTGTGCCATTCCATGCATATTTTGTTCTACTGGTACATATTGATCAATTTAATTTAGTAGAAGTCTTTCAATGAACGTTACTCTCTTGTTGTGTGTAAAAGAGAATATAAGTTTATATTTGCACACTGATTGGCCTGTATAAAATCAGCATGTCACATTGGTGATGCATTTGATATTGGTATGCACCAGATACTTCATCTCTTGCTGTTTTAAGAGGTTCATAATAGCACATGTTGCCCTTGGTGGGATTTGAACTCAGTGTGCAAAGAGCCAGGACAAAAGCTGGAAAGTATCATGTGCAGTGCCTTAACTATTCTACCAAACCGCAGCTTTGGGTTGATATTTTATCATCACCCAGCTAGTTGTAATTCATTTTAAAGGAATGTAGCAAAAAGTTTTTTAAAATGAGCTTGCTTCTCAACCACATGGTTCTGGGTTCAGTCCCACTGTGTGACACTCTGGGCAAGTATCTTCTACTCTGCCTTCTACAAGTCCTAGAGCTGATTTGTTTGACTTAAACCTTTCAAGGTGCTGCTCCATCATGGCTGCATACACACACAAGCTCCATACACACACACACACACACACACAACAGGCTTCTTTCAGTTACCATCTACCAAATCCACTCACAAGGCTTTGGTTGGTTGAGTAGAAGGCAGAGTAGAAGATATTTGCCCAGTGTCACACAGTGGGACTGAACCTGGAACCATGTGGTTGAGAAGCAAGCTCATTTTAAAATGCTTTTTGCCACATTCCTTTAAACAAGTGAAAAAATAAAAGAATAAAAACAAAAATGAGTTAAGAAAGTGGTCCTTAGCGAGTTATTTCACTTAGCCCGGTTGTGCAAATTTACCTTTGCTATTACTGTTTTCTACAATGTTTTGTATAAGTTCAAGTTCCTTGGCTGCTGGAGACGGGTCAGTTGTCGTGCTGATGAAAACTGTCCTCTTGTCTCCAGACAATCATGTATTTTTTTTCAATGGCATGTCACTTCTGGAGTAGGGCTAGTCATAATTGCCATTTATTGATCATGATGCATTCTCTAAAAGTGGAGATAAATCGAATAATGGCGTAGTGGTTGAGAGCGCGGGCTACTAACCTCAAGATTCCAAGTTCTATTCTAGGCAGTGACATGAATAATAATAATAATAGTAATATCCAAAAATACCTTAGGACTGAGAACCCAGGTTCGAAATTTCCCCAAGACACCCGATGAAGGCTGGAGGGTATATCAGCCGAAACGTTGTGTTAACAACAAACGAGATGGACAAATATCCGTCAAATGTAAATAATGTTGAGAATTTTTGTTGTATGGTATTTAACACAGCAGTATTTCTCTCTTTACATTTACACACATGCACACAGAGATTGAAAAAGGTATGCTCAATTTAATTAATATAGTTTCGTTTTTGTCTTTTAAAACCTAGTTTTACTGTAGCAAATAGCCCATATAAAGATAATATTAGCATCAGTTTTTTTTTGTATTTACATGAAAAATTTGGAATGTAGTGTAAACCAATAACACACATACAATACATCAGCAAACTAATACAACATGTTATTTGTCTAACAACATAAAACAAATTGAATATATAGTAATTTTAAAAAGAAATAGGCATAAAGCTTATTCTCTTTGAAAGAAAATGAGCTTCTGTTTTTATTTTGACTTCCACTTTTCTCTGCTCTCATGGATTAAACAGAATTTATTGAAGCAGAAATTTATATGGTTAGGGGCTCTTGTCGCCATCTCTTAGCTGTTTCCAAACAAGGTAATATTTTCCCATGGTCTGATAAGTTTTCATGGAAGATTAAGAACAAGGCTTATTTACATTTGTCATACAGTGTTGAGACAAAAATACAAACGCCTGTACCTATACGTGCACACTCACTCACTCAAACATGTATATACACAGATGTGTATATGGCATGCTTCTTTCAGATTCCATCTACTTAAGAACTGGTCAGATCGACACTCTAGTTGAAGGCTTTGGCCTATAGTGCCACATAGTGGAACTGAACCTGAAACCATGTGATTTCCCCATCATTCACCTGCCCCTTCTCTCTCGACAGTAAATCTTAACTTGTTATTAGTCTCTCTCTCTCTCATAATACCTGGGTATCCAGAAATTGTATTGAATGCCAATATATATACAATGTAATCCATCATTTATTTTTTGTTCTCATTAACCTTTCTGTGCTGTTAGCCATCTCTCCCTTTTTCATTAACATTCTTTATTAAATCGGTCACACTCAGTTGGACTGAAAACAAGACCTATTGAACGATGGATGAACTCCATGTGGACCTCTCTCTATCCACTTGGAGTGAGGCAATGACAAACAATCCCAATATCTCTGCCAAGAGATATTGAATCTGGGAGACTCTTGTAGTGTCATCAGCACTCTGCAAAAGCATATCATAGATGACCATGATGACACCTGCTTACAGCTGATTATTTCTGTGACAGATTTTTCTTTCTCACCAGCAAACATGTAGCTACTTTCTGAGTTCAGATGTTGCCAAGGTTGATTTTGCCCTTCATCTTTTCAAGATTGATAAAGATAAGTGCCTATTGAATACTTGGGTCTATGTAATCAAGTAACCCTGCCGTTGAAATGGCTGGCCTTGTGCCAAAATTTGAACCAATCAACAACAACAATTATTATTATTATTATTATTATGATACAAGGTGGCAAGCTGGCAGAATTATTGGCATGCTTAGTGGTATTTCATCTGGTTTTATGTCCAAAGTTCAAATTTCATCCTGGTCAGTTTTGCTTTTCATCCTTTTCGGGGGGGGGGGAGGAGTGTCAATAAAATAAGTACCTGTTGAGTACTGGGGGTTGATGTAATCAAATTATCCTCTCCTTACAACTTCTGGTCTAGTGTCAAAATTTCAAATCATCAGTTACAAGGCAGCATGCTGGGCAAAATACTTGCGGCCATGCTGGAGCACTGCCTTTTAGTCGAGCAGATCAACCCCAGGACTTATTTTTTGTAAGCCTAGTACTTATTCTATCGGTGTCTTTTGCCGAACCACTAAGTCATGGGGATGTAAACACACCAGCATCGTTTGTTAAGCGATGTTGGGGGGATAAACACAAACACACACACACACACACACACACACACACACACACACACATGTACATATACATATATATATATACGACAGGCTTCTTTCAGTTTCTGTCTACCAAATCCACTCACAAGGCTTTGGTTGGCTCGAGGCTATAGTAGAAGACACTCACCCAAGGTGCCACACAGTGGGACTGAACCCAGAACCATGTAGTTGGTAAGTAAGCTACTTACCACACAGCCACTCTCATCTGGCTTTATGTTCTGAGCTCAAATTGCACCAAGGTTGATTTTTACCTTTAATCCTCTCAGGGTTGAGAAAATAAGCACTGGGTTCGATGTGATCACCAAGCACCCTCCCTCAAAATTGCTGGCCTTGTGCCAAAATTTGAAATCATCATTTCATTATTATTATTAAGGTAGTGAGCTGGCAGAATTGTTAGCATGCTGGGCAAAATTCTTAGTGGTATTTCACCCATCGCTACGTACCGAGGTTGACTTTGCTTTTCATCCTTTTGGGGTTGATAGAATAAGTACCTGTTGAACAATGGGGTGAATGTAATTGACTCATCTCTGCCCCTGAAACTGCTGCCCTTGTGGCAAAATTTGAAACCATTATTATTATTATTATTATTATCATTATTATCATTATTATTATCATCATTATTATTATTATTTCTTTGAAGGAACCTTTACTTGATTCTTCCCATTGGTGGATCCAGATGGTGCACAACAACCTTGAAAATGTTTGTGTTGGTAGTTAGATATTTGGAAAAAGCTGTTGCAAGAAGAGAAACATTGAATTGGAGTGAATATTGAAACCTTTCACTTTTGCTTCCAAGAAGCATTTTATCTTTTTTTTTTTTTTTTTTTTTTTTTGTGGCACCTCCTGGCTTTACTTTTGACTTTTTTTTTTCTTTTTTCAACTTTTGTTATCTTTTCTTTTTTGTAACTATTCAAGCAGAATTGATGCAGTGAGGGTAACAGGCTTAACAAAATTGCAAAATACTAAGTTCAATTCCTACCATGTTTTGAGTTTTTGAATTTCAGAATAGATTGAATAGTTTGAAGAGAACTGGTGGAGCTAACCTTAGTGTGAGGTTTAATGGTGGTGGCCAGGACATTTTCCCATGGTAATTGGACTTGTAGAGCAATAAAGAAAAGCTTTGAGGGGTTTTATTGTTTGTAGTTTTCAATGTAAGCTAGACAGCAAATACTTTGAGTGTGTGTGTAGGAAAGCTTTTTATATAAGCAGCTGGCCATTTTTTGGTTGAGGAGTGATTAAGATTCTTCAAAATTGTTAGGCTTGTTAATCTCATTGGTTACAGTTTTGATAAGATACTTCCATGCATTGTCCAATGCATGGAAGTATCTTAGTTTTCATATCATGGCAATCCTATAGAGTGGGTAAGGGTTTTTTTTTTCTTTACTTGTTCTAATGGGACTAATTAAATTGATACTGTTAATATTGTCACTCATGCAAGTTAAATGCCATCAGGAAAAAAAAACTGAAGTTGGGAGGAAATTCAATTGGGCCAACAGTATGGAGGAATGAAGTGGTTTGTGTTGGTTTGAGGGAGGGATTAGACAATGTGGGTGAGTGCTAAATTTGCTTTATAGCCAAATTGTAGTAGGTCAGGGAACTTTTTAACCAATTACCCTAAAATATATCTATTTATGCCAATGTTACCCCTTTATTTGAAAGGAAGAAAATCATAGATTCTCTGAATTCAAAAGATTTATTGAATCTATTTATATGAATCTATTTACATATCCATTACGTTGGACAGATGCAGTGTTGCAAGAAAAATTTCTATCATAGTAAGGAACATGTTTTTTTATATAATTTTACTTATATCTAATGAGTCCTCATTTCCCCCAAGAATTTTATTTTTACATTTTATCTCATATTGGGTAATTTACCCTGGTTTAATGTCCTTTATTTTAGATCTGTCTTCTATACTTGGCGTTTTCTCTCTAATTCTGATATAGATTCAGCTTTGAGAATTAGATCATTGGCTTTAAGGCATTCTTGTTGAGAACCAGTCTTAAACTTATGTCATGGTCTGTAGGATTATCATGAATATGAAATGACAGAACATTGACAGTTCTGCATATAATGAATGCACAACACCTGTGATGAATTAACAAGATTTACTTCACTGCACAAGTAATTTTCTTGTTGGTTGTGAATTAGCTGCTGCAACAAATTTGATACAATGTGAAAAATAATTCTGTAGCTTTTACAAATTGTTGATTAAGAAGGCCATGTAGTTAAGCTTGCCAAGACAGGAGAAAATATACACATAGAATTCATATCGGCCAACTCTAATGGAATATTATGGTTGCGTAAGAGCTCTGATAACCACTGTTATAAATCGCAAGAGAGTATATGGAGCTGAGCTGCATGTTGCCACACACTAAAAATTGGTGCTCAAAAATGTGCCTATTTGTAGGTCTTGTTTAGAGAATATCCTGGAAGCTCCAAGAATAATGATCTGTTACATGATGTCTGGTTGGTCTGTTATGTGATTGGTCCATTACTTGGCCACTCACATGAACAAGCTGTTGCTATGGAGTTGAGCTGCATGTTGCCATGCACTAAAAACTGTCACTCAAAAATGTACCTATTTCTAGGTATTGTTAAGACAATATCCTGGAAGCTCCAAGAACAATCTGTTACATGATGTCTGGTTGATCTGTTACGTGATTGGTCACTCACACGAACAAGCTGTTGCTATACCGTGATTTTAACAAGGATTTCTTTGGAGGCATCTTTGCTGGACAGTAGCAGACTGTTTTTCAATTCTGGCAGTACTCTAAACATGTGTCAGCAGCATGGGTTGTTGTTGTTGAGAAAAGAACCATCTAGAATAGGGGTTCGCAAACATTTTTTACCTGTGGACCCCTTTGCTTCCTATTTTACTCAGATAGACCCTCTTAACCATTTGATGTTTAAAAAAATCCTGTTGCATTTTTATAATTGTATGTTCTTATATATCAACTAAATGAAATGAACTTGCACACATACATGAATACTTAAAAATGTATATAATAAAGATTAAAAATAGAAATTAAATCAAAACTTATCACCTTGCAGGCAAATTGCAATTTACAGGTAAATAAAAAGTAGAAACAGTAAATTTTAAAAATATTTATAAAATGTAATCACACATGTATATAATAATATTCATGCAATATTTCTGTCATAGAAACTTGTAAAACATCCCATTCTACATAATGCGACCTTACAGAATGCTCATTGGAAAGATGTTTCAACTGGCCATCCACTAAGAGTTTTGTTGATGCAGACTTTCACAGCACATCTGTTTGCAACCTTAATTTTTTTTTTCTTTTTTTTTTTTAAATTTGTGGAGATTGGCTGAAATGGGAGGGATATCTCTCTGGCAGGCTTTGGCTTTCTGTCCTACTGTTATTTTGTTGAAGGAATAACGTTTCCTCAACTGTGTTGCTACATTTGCTTGGAACTGCAGATCGTCACACTGCTTTCGAGCTCCTCCTGATTTGGTATATAATATGAACACTCTTGGAATGGCTGGCTACACCTTTGAGTGGTTGGTGCTAGGAAGAACATCCAGGTATCACCACCATTTATTGTCCAGTGTACCAATTGGATAATAGCTTATCATTTGATTCAGCTGTTCTACTCCGTCCATATACCTGTTATAATCGAGGTTAACAAACAGGGTGCCATTTTCATTTACACGTGGTTGTGCATAGGTAGATTTCCTTTCTGCTGTTGGATTATTTCACTTTTTAAAAAAAAATTTTGCTTTTTTTTTTTATCCAATGACAGCCCTTTTCTACAAGCAATTACTGTAGCACATGTGTATGTTGTCACAGCTAAATCTACCACAAGTTTGACTGAACTAAAAAGTAAGTCAAAAAATATACAGCCCTGGTTATGGTATGGAAATGATAAATTTCAGACCTCGTTGTACCCTGACTTAGATCATTTCTCTTCTCCCTGTATAAAAACTAAACCCACAACAGTACCCCATATCTGCTTCACAAATCTTCCAAACTTTGATCCCCCACTTTGTGGGTTTTCCTGGCATATATTGTCGGAAACGTACTCTGCTTTTACCCTCCACCATGCCTTCATCAACAGGTAGATATGTACCTGGGTTGTAGAGTTGTTTATATGCACTTTGAATGCAGTTGATGACTGGTCTTATTTTAAAATTATGGATTGAAGTTTGGGTCTCCATGTATGAGTAGGATATATATATATATTATATATATTTACTTGGAGAATGGAGCAACAAATACAAGAAAAGGCATTTTCGTTGGACTAGATAGCTGTTGTTTTATTATGTGGAACTTGTGAAATGAGTCAGTGTGGAGGTTTAGGTTATGTAATGAGTCATTTTGTATATTATGTCTTAGTCACTTACGTACGTTTCGATGCAGCCAGTAGTTTGGCCGATCTCTTCAGAGTGTTGAAGGGTATATTCGAAGTTTGTGGTGTGCGAAATGTAGGAGAAGTAATTATTGGGTGTAATATATGTGGTGGTGTGATAGTGGTGATAGGTAAATAGAGCCTTACGTTTTAGTTGTTGTGTTGGTCTTCTTGTAAGGGGATATAGGGTGGGTGCTATTTAAGAACATTGTTCCAGTTTTAGTCAAGTGCATCTCCACTTGATATATATATATGTGCGTGTGTGTGTGTGTACATATATATACTTTATTTAGAAGCAGCAGAAATATAACAAAAGACTGTTACTCTGAGTTTCACGTTCCCGTTCATCGGACAGTTTTGTTAGAAATGGGAAAGGAATAACAATGCAATCAAAAGTAATATAAAATCTGTTTGATTGGTCATTTTAAATAACGGTCATGGATGCGTAATGAACAAAACAAATGAATTTAATATAGATTCATCCTATTTTAAAAAATATCGAAGAAAACCTTAAATAGAAAAATGGGTTCAAAGTACATATTGTAAATAATTAATAATATAATCGAATTAACACAATAAAATAAAATAAAATATACGCTGCATTCAAAATAAAATAAAATTACAATAGCATATACGCATACTAGGCGCATTTAAGCTCGCGCACGAAAATACTTATGCGCTGGTAACAAAAATTGTATCTTAACCTATAAAGTAGAGAGGGAAAGAGTAACGTATCGATAACAACGTTACTAATATAGAAAGGGAGAAAGTGTGGCTATCGTGAGGACAGAAAGGAAGAAAGAAAGGTGGGAATGGGAAGAAAGAAGTAGAGAGAAAAAGAACGTATATAGTAAACCTACATAAAATTTAGACTGTATATATGTGTATACAAAAATGTATATTAGCATCACATATATAGATATATATGGGGATATGTACGTAAATACTCACAAACATAGCCATATACATGCGTATGCACACATTCAAGTATGTGAGTGTGAACCTAAGCGCACATTCCCATATATAACATAGATGCACACATGCGAATAGATGCATGTATGTGTAAATAAATATAAGCATATACTCTTACCCATGTATACACAAAAACGCACACACACGAAATCATAACTGTGTATGCACAAGTGTAAACCTAGGCCCTATATGTAAGCATAGACGCACACATACAAATACATAAGTATTGTTACAATACTGACATCTACATAAAAAACCCTTTCAGATCTCAGCGTATATATGCAGACAACTTTTTAAGAAACTGCTGGGTGTATAAAAGTTAAAATCGGGCGAAAATACATGCATAATAGAATTCTATGTCAAATCGTTCATAAAAACAGTAAAATTTGTATACAAAGTGTTTTAAAATAAATAGAATAGAATAAAGTAAAAACAAGGAAGAAGAAAAAAACTATGTATATAACAGTCGAAGGCTTTTCTTAAAATGACGTAGGGGTCTATACAAAATTCTTACAATGCGGTACCAATCCAATAGTAAGATTGCACAATGGTTACAAGGAGTCAAACTTTATCAAAAAAATATATATATACTACCCATACGGTATATTACTTGCCAACATTAATTATTTGGATGCATGTCTACATGAATTTAAAAGTTCGCGTCTTTGGTTTAGAGCCTTCTTATCTTGGAATAAGATATTCAGTTTCTCCAACAAACAGAGATTGCATTTCAATGGTCTTTTATGGGCACCGTGTCTGTAAGGCGATGCTCTGCCTAAAATCCTCCATGTCACGTTGAAAGGCTGGGCTCTGTTTTCCTTTAATTGCCAGACGTATTTTGCCAGGCTCGTCTTTGTCCTATTTTCAGGGTATCTAAAAGAATTTTTGTGCGAATACAGCCTGGTTTTGAAAGAATTTTCTGTAGCTCCTGTATAAGTTCTATAATCGTGCGAGCCTTCTTTCTGGACTTTGGCTCTATACACGATACCCTTTTCTAGACATCTCCCTTCCAACGGACAGGAGGTTCGATCTTTGAAATTACAGCTCTTTGTGAGTCAGTCGACATTATTGTTTTTGGCAATTATCTTATTGTTGTGCTGGCTGATCAAAGAGTTGAAGTTTTTGCAGCAAGAATAGCTGATCTTAAGCGTTCTTCTATTGAATATTCTGTAAAACTTATGATCAGGTTGAAAGTGCCTAGTGACCAATTTTAAAAATTCCTTACCTATATTAGTTCTTACGGCCATATTGATAGTTGGGTTGAACCACAAAACTTTCGTAGTCCTAGTTCTACGTACTGCGCTGCTGCCAGCATTAGACTGGGTGTACTGGATCCTCTCAGAGAATCCACTATTCCTTAAAGCACTATTATGATAAGGGGCTGCATTACGGAATACTGCTTCGTCCGCAGAAATTGACGAAATTCGCCTACCTACGTTACTAATTTTCTAAGAATAACAGGCGGATGGTTGGCTTCTCTGCTAATATAGGATAGTTTGTCATTTGGTTTACGGTAAGGTTTAAATATATCCGAATTCAAGTCTAAATTTACATCTAAGAAATTTACTTTTTTTAGGTTAGTATCTACTGTGATCCGTAAACCTATCCTTTGGAAGAAAGTTATAAGATCCTTCCTGAGCTTATCCAGTTCATGGCCGTTTAAATTATGGGTGACTATAAGACCGTCATCCCTATATAACCCTGCATCTATAAACGGAAATTCCAGTTTTAAATAATGCAGAATGTAAGCCCCTATTAGCGTGCATAATTCAACCCCGTCGTATGTCCCCATCGGTACATCGAAAAGAGAATCTTCACTCTTTTTAATCCAGGTGGATTCCTCGAGAAAAAGAAGTGATTTTCTTGCGTGCATTATAATGTCTATTTCCGAGCTATCGATGTTGACATACTGCTTGGCGAATTCTAATGCTTTCAGGAGCAAAGGTCTGGATATTGATGGGTAAAAATCAACAACATCGAACTGCGTAAATTTGCAGCTATGCTTATGGCTAATCCCTTTAAACCAATCTATAACTGACTTATTATTTTTCCAAATCCGTAAATTTAAATCACTATCTAACTTAATTAAAATCCGGTCTAAAATATATTTGCTAATAATCCCTATTTCAGTTTTTGCAGGATTAATCAATCTACATTTGGGGTTTCTATTAAAATTGGCTTTATGGTCTTTTGGGGTAATAAAAGCAGGTTGGGGGGAAAGGTATTCTATTCTATTGCTAATCTTAAGATTGTTAGCTATTCTTCTTGCCTCCAAATTCACCTCTTTGTATAAATTTGTGTTGTCTTTTTTGTATGGGTCAGTGATGCAATTCAAAATTAGATGCTTGTAAACGTCCTTATCAACCGCATATAAGTTTTTAGTCTTAATGAAGATCTTGTTCGTGATGTTGATTTCTGTAATTTTTTCTTTCATATTTCTGTAGATGGTTGGTATGTTTACGGAATTTAATTTTTCTAAAAAAATACGCAGAGCTCAGATATCGCATCAAATAATGTTGGGTGCTGTAACTCAACTATTTACAAAGTGAAATTGTGTTTCACAAATTTACTAATGAGATTTGTGCTGAAATTCACGTTGGTCGTCTGAACCAAAAATATTTTTGGCTGGCTATGGTCAGGTTAATTAAAAGGGGCAAATCTTGCTGGAAATATTTCCAATATCTAAAGATGACTGATGCAGTCCTCCCACTTATTATCATAGATCCATCTGAAACATATCTGATGGAAACGTTCCAGCTGTTTAAGGTGGTATCGATATGTGACCCAGGTCTCGCAGACATTAGGAAAAGAGAGTACACACTCCTTGTACACCTTTATCTTTGTCTTCCTACATATGTCTCACCGACTCCAGAGGTGCCTTTTCTAACCTTCCGAAAGCATCACTTTCCTAATTCTGTATGGAATTTCAGTATCCAAATTGCTCTATCTATTAAGTGCTTCTCAGGTAGACAAACTGATCAAGTCGTTTACCATACACATAGATATTTGGTTCACTATACTGCTTACCAGGGGCAGGTTGGTACATGACATCAGTTTTCTTGAGCCTGACTGTCAATCCTAAGGCAGTGCAAGCATCAGAGAATGCATTCAAAATGTGTTGCATATCAATCTCTGTGTGTGCTACTAGATCACGATCATCTGCATACAAAAGGTCTCTTATGATAGAGGTAAATACCTTTGCTTTTGCAGCAAAGTGCCTGATATTAAATATGCTGCCAGAGGTTCGATAATGGATGTAAACACCATATCTGCAATTTATGAACGCAATACAGAAAACCACAAAATATATGACAAATAGGGTCAGTGCCAGAATATCGCTGTTTCACTCCATTTTTTATTGAGATGGGCTCCGAGATTTTACCTCTAACATTAACCCTACCCTTTGTCTTCATGAAAAGACCTAATCAAAACAAGGAACTTTTCAGGACAACCAAGTTTCTGGAGGACTTTCCACTGTGCATTAACGGTATCAAAGGCTTTTGTCAGATCGACAAAAACCTGATATAAATCCAGACCCCATTCCACACATTTTTCCTGAAGCTGCCTAGCTGAGAAAATCACATCTGCAGTGCTGTATCCCACATGAAAGCCAGATTGACTTTCTGGAAGAACACAATCTGCAACATGTTTCAGCAGACGATCCAGAAGTACCCTGCATAAAACCTTTTCTACGGCAGAAAGCAATGATATTTCCCTATAATTGCCGCAATCATTCCTGTTGCCTTTTCCCTTATATAAAACCACCATTACTGTATCTCTCCAATCCTCAGGTACAGGTTCACTAATCCATATCCTGCCAAACAAGGAGTGAAGTTGCTGCAGCAGTTTAGTTTAGTTTTGAGAGATTTTGGGTGCTTCGTATAGGCTGTATGTCTGCAGGAGCTTTTGGTCCATACATAGACAGCTCTATTATATTGTGATCCGAGATTAGCGTCGGTGTCACTTTAACATTATGGATAATGTCCATATTGTTTGTGAAGCAGAGATCCAGTATGTTGTCTGATCTGGTTGGTTGCAGTATGATTTGTTCCATGAAAGTGGCATTGATAAGTTATTATAGGTTATAACTGGTGGGTTTCTGGGTTCAAATTCTAGGAATATTTATTCAATTTTAATTATGTCTATTTTATTTCTTATGTGTATATATGTATAAATGGAGGATCATTCAAAATAATTTGTCTATCGATATTTGTAGAATTATTTCTTTATTTTGGTATTCGAAAAAGAAGAATAAGAAAACAAGGGGAAAACAGAAGATAAAGGAGAAGTCTGTGTTTACACATACATATACACATGTTTACACGTGCATATATATATACACACACACGCACATATATAAAGGCGGTGCTCCAGCATGGCCACAGTCAAATGACTGAAACAAGTAAAATACTATATATATATATATGTATATATATATATATATATATATATATATAAGTTCAAAAAACAATAACAAAAAAACAACAAAGTGAGGACGTGATACGGATAGTGTTATTGGACGCTCGGGAAAGGAAAGAGAGAGTGTATGACGTTTCGGGCGTAGCCCTTCGTCGGAAAGATGGAAAGTTCGGAGAATGGAAAAACGGAGAAAGAGGAAAATGGTACTGATGACCACGAGGTTACATTGTGAAAAGACCGGAGGAGATGGTGGGGGAAAAGTTCTTTCTAAGACAGGAGAGTGAAAAAGGGAGATGAATATCTGTGCGTGAGCGAGTGTGTGTGTGATAACAACGTGTGTGTGTGCGTGTGTATGACGTAGTGGAAGGAATTAGTAGCAGGAATGGTTAGTGGATACTTATAGACAGTGTTAGGTGGAAGGTCAACAGGCGGTTTTTTGAGTATGTGTGTGTTCGTGTTTGTGTGGGGTTGTAGGTGTTGGGTATGTGTACGTGTGTGTGTATTTTGTATGTGCGCGTGTGTGTTTTTGTGCGTGCGTGGGTGTTTGTGTGTATATGTGCGTTGCTGTGTACGTGTGTGTGCATGCATTTGCTATTGTATGTGCGTGTGTTGTTTATGCCCATGTGTGTGAGTGTGTAGTGTTGGTGAGAAGTGTGCGTGGGTGTGGGTTTGTGAGTGTTAGGTACGGGTGTGTGTGTGTTTATATGTGTCTGTATGTTTCCGTGCGCATGTGTGTATATTTTTTGTGTGTGCGTGTATTGTGTATGTTTTTGTGCGTGTGTGTTATGTATGTGAGTGTGTATGTGTGTGCCAGGTATGTGTGTGCACTCCTGTGTGCATGTGTATGTAGGCGTGCGCGTATATATGGGTGTGTGTGTGTATATATGTGCGTTCGTCTATGTGTGTGTTAGGGCGCGCATGTATGTGGGCAGTATATATGTAAGGTGTGTGGGAGGTATATGTGAATGAGGGTATGTATGGGTTGTCAGGTGTGTGGGAGGTATTTGTGAATGGGGGTATATGTGGATTATGTGTGCAAGGGTGTGTATGCTTGTGTGTGTGTGTATGCTTGCGTGATTGTTAGCGTGTGTATGTGCGTTTGTATAAGTGTGTGGGCGAGTCTGAGCGTGTGAGTGCATGCATGTGTGTTGGGGGTAGGTGTGCTTACATGTGTGTGTATGGGTGCGTGTATTTTTTGTGTGGGTATGTGTGCATGTAGGAAAGGGTGAGATAAAAAGTGGAAAAATGTAGTGAGTGTAATAAGAGAATAATGGATATAATGTAAAGGGGACGAGGGGGTGGTAAAAAAATAAAGAAAAGTGTTGCATAGACGTAAAGGGGAGAATCATAAGGAGGAGGGGGCTGTATTGAGTCCGAAGGGGAAAGAAGAATTAAGGTTAAAAATATAGCGTTGCTCCAAGTGGAGTCGTGAGGGCGTGGACCCATGGTGCAGGGCGAGGCCAAAAACGGAGATGTTAGAGGGAGAGTGGTTGGCCAAGTGGAAGCGACGAGGGAGTCTGAACCTAGCCGAACGTCCCTTAGGTGTTCGGTGAAACGGTCGGCCAGCCGGCGGCCCGTCTGCCCCACGTAGAGTTGGTTGCATAGGGTGCATTTGATGCAGTAAATTAGGTTGGAGGAGGTGAAGGTGAAACTGTGTGGAATGTGAAGAGTTTGTAAGTTCGACCCTACACCTTCTCTAATATATTTCCACTTCAATACCTATGCTCAAGTGTATATATGTACTAAATTTAATTTTTATTTGATCTTCCATAGTATTTAAAGGTTTTATAAAACTTATGTCTACATGTTGTAAAAGCATCTGATTGACTATTTATTAGATTGTCGTATTTATATAGTAATATATGTGGTGACTCTTTCGTACAAAGACGGCAATTTGTATGGTGTGGCTGAGTCTATTATTGACCATTCTAGTGTGTAGTTGATTTTATTTTTCATGAGTTTATGTATATATGTAGCTAATGATGTGGTATTAGTAGTTATATTTGGGTTAAAAGAATGTGAACTAAAAATCTTTGTTTAAAATTAATCGACCTCCCTATATATACCATATTATGTGAATTATTAGTTGATGTAACTATGCATTTGTATATTACGTTGGATCATTTACAATTGCCTTTTAACGGGCATAATTCGTTATTTTTACATGAGCAAAATCCTATGTTTGGTGTTGTGGAGAATGATATTTTAATGGATGATCTATTAAATATGTGGTGATATTTATGGTTCCTAGGAAAACATTTTTTAACTATATTCAAAAATTTCTTAGCTAAGCCCTTGACTCTTAATGAAAATGGAGGTGTATACCATATAATTTCCCTATTTGCGCTTCTTTTAGGTAGTTTTTGATAATTATACATTGGTTATACTCAGGGATAAATGCCCACATCCCAAAACCAATGCGTCATACAGTCTGACTTTTACTCTGTGAGAGAGACCCTTTGTCACCAGCAGAGGTAAGAGCTCTCTGAACTTTACCCAGGCTATTCTTATTCTAGCAGCTACACTTTCAGCGCACCATCCCCCGCTGCTAACTTGGTCACCTAGATAGCGGAAGCTATCAACTACGTCTAGTTTTTCTCCTTGGAGTGTGGCAGAAGTTGTTTTCTACTCATTTACAGTGTTTTTTGCCACTGAGCATCTGCCACACACAAAAACTATCTTCCTGGTTAACCATCCTGTGATATTGCTGCACCTTTTATGTGTCTATAGTTTGCACTGGGTACATCTTATGAAGTTTCTACCTGCGCCTTTTCTACAGAGTTGTTCTCTTTTTTTCTAATCTTTAGTGTGACGTTGACATCCACAGGACAGCTGATTTCTACTACTGTACACAGTTTCTCTTCTCTGTCCCAGGTTGCTATATCCGGTCTATTATGCCTGGATTTTATTGTGGTTTTTATTGGGACATTCCTCCAATACTCTTTCATATTGTGAGTGGTAATGGCCTCTACCACATTATGGGTTTTCATCTCCTTAGCCCCGGGGTTATCCTGTCGGCGGATTTCATTGTACAGTGTCTTGGCCACAACATCATGTCTCGTAGGTAGGTAATACAGTGATGACATTTTTGGACAGCTGCTGATGATGTGGGTGATATCTTCGATACTGATTCCACAGAGTCTGCGTCGGTTATTACATTGTGTCGCTTTGCCTGCCTTTCTGTCCCGTTTGTTTATTAGGAATTTGGTTGCTATTTCTTGTTCTTGAATAGCAAAGGCATACCCTTCAAAGTGAGAGTGGGTGACCTGATTGTTTGTCCACAATAGACTGCTCTGGTTGTCAATGTTGTTATCACCCTGGAGCTTTCTGTTAACGTATCCATGCATGGTCTTCTGCTGGAATGCATTCATCCTCTCCTCCGATGTTATGTTACGGTAGAGTCTTGCAATTTCTTTGGGTAAGAGTTCAGGGTTGTCTAATAGGGAATGCTTGTCAAGTAGTTGCCTTCCTAATCTCATGATGCAGACTTCATCAAGGGGTGCACTTCGACACTTGGTGGTTATGAAATGATGTCGAAGAGATATGACACGGCATTCAAAGGCAGTCTGAATTGATGTTAGGCCCCTCCCTCCTTTATTTCGTTTTAGGTATAGGCGGTCTACGTCGCTATTGATCTGAAAGTTGTTCGTGCTCATTAGTATTTTCCGGGTCATCACATCAAGGGCTCGGATTTCATCGATCGTCCAGTCAAGTATCCCAAATGTCAGTACGAGAACTGGTACTGCAAACACATTGTGGGCTATTGCTTTATTGAATGCAGAGTTTCAAGGTCCATATTTTCCTAACCCGATTTCTGTATTCCTTAGTAACACGTTCCTTGTTACAAGTGCCTTCGTATGATATGTTTTCATCTACTCCCAGGCATCTGTAGGATTCCTCATCAGATATTGGAGAAACAGATAGGCCATTGATGGAGATGTTGTTGATGTGGCTTTTAGCCTTTCCTCGTTCCACAACCATATAGGAACATTTATCTTGGCAAAACTCTAGTCCTACATCACCAGAAAATATTGTGACCAGGTCGAGGCTTTTTTTCATATCATCCATGTTCTTGGCATACAATTTCAAATCATCCACAAAGAAGCAGTGTGTAATTTTGGTGTTTCTGTTTGCCTGCGCTCCAATTAGATACCCTTCAGACTTCTTCAGCATGTATGATAATGGGTTTACCGACAGTATGAACAGCATCACAGAGAGGCTGTCTCCTTGGAATATCCCCCTGCAATATTGTATTTTTTTGCTGGTGATACATCCACTTACTGTATTCAACTTCACTATGGTGGCCCAGGAAGATGTCAGGTTAGATATGGCATTAATCAAGTTCCCTGGGACTTTAGCAAGTCGGAGGGCTTCTAGCATCCACGAATGGGGGACAGTCAAGCCACATGGAGACCAGATTTCTTCTGTGCTGCCATACCTCCGTCATTACAACCTTATTTATTAGTAGTTGTTCAGTACATCCCCAGACTCCTTTCTTCCCAGCCGCTTGTTCAGCTGTGATTATACTATTGTTTTCACAGTGGTCCTGGGGGAATCTGTTTAGGTATGCTGTAACGCTGTATATATCTTGTACATTAAATTTTGGCATGCAATAGGCCTGTAATTTTTTGCCAATTGGGTTTCCTTGCTTTTCGGAACAAGCTTTGTTTCCGCCAGAGCCAACCAGTCTGGTATGCTGCCATCTCCATTGAGGGCTTGCTGGTACAGTTTAATAAGGTACGGTTGGTAACAGGTAAGCTTCTTGTACCAGTATCCGATGATCAGGTCCCTACCCGGTACTTTACCATCATGGAGTTTTGGGACAACAGTTGCCAGAACATCACCGTCAATCTTGTATGTCTTGGGTATAATCCCCGGACAATAATCATTTCTTATTTTCTGTAGCCATAGAGCATCTCGGTGAAACTCCTTCTCTTCTCCCCAGATCGTTCTCCAGAAGGAGTCTACATCATCTTGCGAAGGAGGTTCAGTAATGCTCGCTGTCTTCCCTCTCATGTCTCTATACACCACTGCCTGGTTTTGGTTAAACTTTCTGTTTATTCTTCTACGTTCAGCTACTTTCTTCTGGTAGCGGAGTCTCTTACTGACAGCCTTCAATTCTTATTTGAGAGTGATTAGTTTGCACCTGAGGGTTGCTTTCTTACTGTCCCCAAACATTACTTCTATCCTTTTCTTCAATCTCTGCTGGTGGGACGTATAGTAGCCCGTTTCTTTGCAGGCGATAAGCATTGTCACGTGATTGATGGTCTTCCGTAACCACGCGATTCTCTTCTGTTTTCAGAACGCATGCTGGCACAGTTCTCTCGGTTATGGTTTTATGTTCATTCGTTCTATGTTTATTTATAGAGTGTGTGTCCTTCATATATTGGTTCGTAGTAACAGCCTATGCATATATACAAGCGTTAATCTGCCAGAACGAGGGATCATTGCATAATTGTAGATAATCTCTTTGTATGTCATCGATTGCTCTTAATATAATCTCTTTCGGCCTTCGGTTTGTTTTGGGAGAGAAGCCCCTATTTTCAAGGGCGTCTTGTAAGGTTAATGGAATGTGTTCATGGAATATATTATTTAGGTCATGTTTCACTGATGCATATTCTTCGTGGTCAGTGATAGCGGTTTGGGTAAATAGGTCAGCCGCTTCAGCCATGGGTGGCTGGGGACACTGACAGGGAGCATCTGTTGAGCTTGATACCATCCCTCACCTCCCACTAGCTATAGCAGTATTGCTAGAATTACTGCTATTTCTATCTAGGGTGGGATTGTCGTTAGCTACAGAATCAATGGCTGTTCCAGCGTCATTGTTTGCATCCTCGTTTTTAAAGTTTGAAATTTCACTTTTGTTTGGAATAAAATTACAATCATTTACTTTTTCCCTACTTAAAACAAATGTTGCTTGTTGGCGTAGTTGTTTTGCAGTAAAATTATTTAATTCTGGGTGTAGATCATCCCAGTAGGATTTTAGTCTTTTCATGTACTGGTGGGTGTTTCTTTGTCCAATAAAAATGTGTTGTGTAGTTATGATTTCTTCTGTAACTACAATTAGAAAAAGTTTGTTTACCTTTTGTGATGTTCTCTTTTCGTTCTGTAGGTATGTTGTTGCTGTTGATGATGTTCATATGTCCAGCCATGCTGTTTGTAGTATTTTGTTGTGTGGTAGATTCAAATTTCAGGCGAAAATCACTACAGTGTTGAATAAAAGGCTTCTTCAGTCGATGTACCCGGAGATTAGCTAGTTATTTAGCAAGGTTGATATTTGTGGCTTCAATGTATGTATGTATATGTATATATGTATGTATATGTATATATGTATGTATATGTATATATGTATGTATATGTATATATGTATGTATATGTATATATGTATGTATATGTATATATATATGTATGTATATGTATATATGTATGTATATGTATATATGTATGTATATGTATATATGTATGTATATGTATGTATATGTATATATGTATGTATATGTATATATGTATGTATATGTATATATGTGTATGTATGTATATATGTGTATGTATGTATATATATGCATGTATGTATGTATATGTATGCATGTATATATGTGTACATTGTGTGTGTGTATATATGTTTATGTATGTGTATATATGTTTATGTATATGTATACATATGTGTGTATATATATATATGTGTGTGTGTGTGTGTATGTGTATATATATATGTCTTTTTATTGTATTGTTCTTAACCACCAACTCAACACTACACACTGAATCGTGGCAAGGTATGGACGGTTTTCGGAGGGCCGGAGAAATTATGTGTAAATGGAGAATTATACGAGGTATAGTACTATACAGAATACCGAAAGGATCTTCACCTCTTATGTCACAACTCTCTTCTTACCTTAACGCCGATGTGGTATAATATTCCTGGGAGAGAAATAATTTTGCGGCTGAAGATAGCTTTGTATTGTAAATTATACACATATAAAGCTTGAAACACGTGTACCGCGGAATCCTTTGTAGTTTTGTTGTTATTTTTTGGATTTACAATTTATATATATATATATATAGGTAGATGATAGGCTTGCCTCAATCCTTCAGGGGTAGTCTGAAGCATCCAAGCAACCAGGGGATGTTTAAATCCGGAGGCACTCCTGGGAATCACCTGTGCGGGTACCGTCTTGGTTAGAGGGTATCCAGAGGCAGGTAATTTACTGTTTAAACCGTATTTTATAATTATATTTATGTGGAAAATGGAGCAACAAATACAAGAAGCAATTCTGTTGGGCTAGTTAGCCATTGTGGAGGTTATGTAATGAGTCATTTACACACGTTTCAATCTGGCAAATGGTTTGGCAGATCTCTTCAGAATGTTGAGGAGTATGTTAAGAGTTCATGGTAGGAGAGATGTAGGAGAAGTGATTAGTGGATATATTAATGTATATGGTGGTATAATAATAGCGTTAGGTAAAGAAAGCCTTACGTTTTAGTTGAAGTTGTGTTGGTCTTCCTGTAAGGGGATGTAGGATGTGTGCTATTTAAGTTCATAATTCCGATTTTAATCAAATGCATCTCCACGTGATTTTTTGATTGAGGGATGCTTCGTATATTTATAGCACCGGCGGTGTTAGTAAAGGGGAGCAACCCTAAATTTAGGTGAAAAGGGGGCTAACTCTGGTCTTACTCGTAATTAATTATACTTAGCCCAACAGAATTGCTTCTTGTATTTGTTGCTCCATTTTCCACATATATATATATATATATATATATATATATATATATATATATATATTACAAACATGAAGGATGAGCACTAAGTGGACATTTCTTTTGCTAGAAGATCAGCTATGGTCTGGCCACTATGAAGAATGTTCTCAAGAAAATTCAGCAAACTCCAGAATATAAGCGAGCAAGACAAATGAAAAGATGCAAAATCTACAGAATTAATCATAGACCTGTTTCGTTATTAACAAATTACTTCTGTAATTGTCCGTAACTCCTCAGTATGATCGTTCTTTTCAATATAATTTGCAGAACTATACACGAGACGTCCACATATATTTAATTTGTCACCCTTATTATTTAACTTATATATATATATATATATATATATATATATATATATATATATAATGTAGCTTCGTTGGATTGCCTCAAGTTCAGAGATTAATTTGACACTGGTTGGTGACCATAACTGAAAGCAGTAATCAAAGTAGCTTAAAACAAGGACCATCATGGCTTCCTGATTTCTTGTTCTAAAAGTTCTAAGAATCCATCCTGTCAGCCACCTGCATTTCATTGCCAATTTAGCAACATGCACATGAAAGGATGACTGTACCTCTGGGATTACAATCCCTCCAGGTCCAGTGTATTTAATGGGTATTGCATTTAGGTTTGCATGCTGATAGCACAAGGCTTGAAACTTTTCAGCATTAAACTGCATGCTATTCTTTTCAGCCCACTTGTATATTTCATCCAGCTCACATTGCAGGTGCATAGTGTCTTCAGGGTTCTGTATTACCTATGAGACTTTTGTATCATCTTCATAACTTGTGATTATGGCTCTCTATGTGGCTGAGGGCGTGTCTGAGAGGGCCATTATGAACAGTACTGGTCCCAAAACAGTGCCTTGCGGAACATCGCTCACTGTTTGTGTGTCATTGGCTACTACCTCCTGACTTCTATCCTTTAGAAAGTCATTCTCCCAATTTTCCGACTATGCCGAGATCATGCAGTTTGTGATCTGCAGTGGTCTTGTTAGGACACAGTTATATACTTTTAAAAAGATTGCTGGGAATCCATCAGGGCCAGTAGCTGAGTTTAGGTTCATTTCATCTATAGCCCTTATTACATCGTCTCCCTTTATATTGATGTAATCGATCATCACTGCCTCTGTTTTTATATCTGTTGTGGTAAAAAAATCAGTTGGCCTTACAAGTGTCCTCAGGGTGGAGTGAAAATACTTTTGACTTGCTCATTTAGTATTTCACTTATCCTTACTGGGTTTCGTGTGAGTGTACCATTGTTTTTGAGGAGTGGCCCTATCCTGCAGTGCACTGAAGCTGTTTCTTTGGCAAACTTGTTGAAAGTTCTGGGGTTAGATTTTATATTGTCTATAGCCCAGGCTTGTTTATCTGCTCTTTCTTTTTCATGGGAGAGTTGCAGATGTTTTAAAATTTCCAGCAGTTACATTTTCAGGCGGGACTTTTCACTGCTTTCAATTTGTTTGTTTAGGCGATTTGAAACTTTTGTACACCGTCTCATAAGAATTTTTCTCTCCCTGAGGATTTTGTTTTTGTGTACAGTGGCCTTTCTCTCCAGACACATCTGTAGCATATGGCTTGCATTACATACATGAATTGTTGAAGTTTCATGTCGATGTCTGGTGAGGAGAGACATTTCGGCCAGTTTTGTTTCCAGTTTGCCCTATGGAATTTCAAACTGGAAAGATTCTGCGAGTTTCTTGTTGGCTGCATGTCTATGGTTTCCTTTGTCCGTACATGGTCAGCTCTATCATGTTGTGATCCGAGAGTAGCGCCGGTGTCACTTTCACATTATGGATGAGATCCATATTATTTGTGAAGCAGAGATCCAATATGTTACCTGCCCTGGTTGGTTGGAGTACTATTTGTTCCATGTACAAAGTGTTGATGAGGTTCACAAGGGACTTCACTTGCCCTTGTTCGCATCCTGCCATTCCTGGGAGAGAAAGGCGCTTGGGCCATCTGACATTTGGCATATTGAAGTCTCCCATAAGAAGTACACTTATTTGTTGTTCTATTTTTGTAAGGCAGTCTTCAAACTTGCCTACATGATTTGGAGCATCCAGAGGGTGATATGTAGCACATATAACTACATTGGGTTGTCTTATATGTACTACATTGAGTTGTCTTATATGTACACCTTTCTTTCCTGTCGGTCCATAATACAACATAATACTGTGGTGTGTGTATTTCTGCATTTGCTTTATCTGGTTTCAGGTGTGTTTCCGAAAGTGCTATGCATAAGGCTTGATTGCATGCAACAAGGTCTCAAGAAAGGAATTTTTGTCCTGTTACTAAGTGTTAACAGTCCTCTGATGTTCAGTAAAAGCACTGATGTGATGTGATGTGTGTTGTTGCCAGTAGTGCCTGCCTTGAGTTTATTTGCTATGGTGGTCTTGTGTATTGGGGATAGTCCCATCTGTGAAATTGATGTAGCCAGATCAGCTGTTGTACAATCTTTTATGCCATGCACAAAAAAGATTGTTGTTCAGCAGCTGCCCATTCAAGAACATGTTAAGTCTGGTTTGTTGCATACACATCTGCGTACCTCCATTTTGGGGCAGGTGGTGCATAGTCCTTTCCTTTTGGCAGGTGGTTTCTGCCTTATTTCATGTTTATGTGGTGGGGTCTTTGGTGCAAAACGGCAGCTTGCACCTCCCTTTCCATGCCAGCAGACACCTTTCAAATAGAATTTGCATATTCGTGTGTGCTGTCTCTTTCTATCCTTTTTGTTATATGGCTATTCAGGTCTGCTTCTTTCTTTGGCTGTTTCATCTTTTGTTTTAGTTTTGGTTTTTCCTGCTTTTAATTCTTCTTTCTTGACCCTTTCACCTCCACGCTTTTTCGCTTTGATGGTGGTAGAGGCACTTGCACTTGGGTTTACTTTCTGAAGAATGGGAAAGAATAGAAATGGGTACATCTACGCTAGTAAAGGGGGTATCATGTTGTGTAGAAGGAGAAAGATCACTAGAAGAGTTAATGTACACTACCTTTTCCTTATAGCCAGCCCTAAATAAGGCTGAATTATAGAAGTCACCCTCCTTATTGAAAATTTGGGAGTTAGAAGAAAGTTTGGAAAGTCGAATTGAGATATTCCTAACCAAATTACTGGTTATATGTCTTGGATGATTACTAAAGGGGCTTATGTACTTGAGAGTAGTTGAATGTTTATGGAATGGGAAATGAGTATTACTATGTAAATCTAAGGTAACGTCCAGAAAGTTTGCTACAGAGACCTCATCCTCAAAAACAATGCCAAAGCCCATTCTTTTGAAGAATCTGGCTAATCTATTTTTAACTTTTTGTATACTCTGGGCAGAGGCCTTATGGAGGTATAGCAGACAATCGTCCCTATAAAGACCTCCCTTAATATTAGGGAACTGGTCTGCCATTTCATATAATACATACGAACAGACCACATCTGCTATTTGAGCTGAGTCCGAACTTCCCATAGGAACATCAAAAGCCTCCGGAGTATCCTTATGGATCCAAAGTTTATTGTTAAATTTGATGATAGATTTACGGGCCGCTAAAATTACATTAATTTCCTCCCTAGAAATATATAAGTTCAAAAAAAAAAAGGAAAAAGACAAAACAACAACGTGAGGATGTGATACAGATTGTGTTACTAGACGCTCGGGAAAGGAAAGAGAGAGAGTATGACGTTTCGAGCGGAGCTCTTCGTCGGAAACAAGGAAAGTCCAAATAAGGGTAAAACGGAAGAGTTAGAAGGAGAACGAGAAAAAAGTGGAAGAGTCACGGACAAATTATACTGATACCCAATCAAGGTGCAGGAAAGGCGTGATCCAACAGGAACAGTAATCCGAGGTACAAAAAATTCCGGCAGTTGGGTACTCCAAATCCAGTTGAAAGGCCAGGATCCGTGTGAGCGTACGTATATATATATAGTTTTTTGTTGAACTTAATTATAGAATTTCTTGCTGCTTTAATAACTTTAAATTCCTCTCTAGGCATACCTGCCTTCTTGTGAGCAAACCAAAGTGCTTTGTTTAAAATAATGGGGTTAATTGATGAATAAAAGTTAGATGTGTCAAACTGGATAAATTTGGCGTTATGTTTGTTATTAATGTTACGAAACCATTCAACTACCTGCAAAGAATTGGACCATAAACTAATTTTCAATTTTTTGACTAAAGTATGTATGTATTTGTCAAGTATATTTTTACTAAGAATGCCAATATCAGATTTGGATGGACAAATTAGACGTAATTTGGGGCTATTCCAAAAGTTTATCTTATGGTCTTTTAAAACGAAATGGGGTTGTTTAGGGTTTAAAGGTTCAGTTCTCTTTTGCAAGTCATATTTCTCCTTTTTATAAAGATTCCAATTCGAATGAAATTAAGCGATTAAAAATTCAAAAAATGACAAAAAAGTTTAAAATAATTTAACATTTAAAGTTATATTAGAAGGTCCTGTACTTCCTTCAGGGTACAAGTAATAACAGCAGACTTCCATAGGTAAAATCCGTCTCTACTCACCAAACTTACAAAAGTTCATAAAAAACACTGCTCAAAAACACACACAAGCACCTATGGCCATTTCAAGGGTTCACCACCGTGGGCCATACACGTCATAGTGCAATCTGGTGATGACCCCATCATCAGGGTAACAGTTACAGACAAACATCAAGACATGTAAAAGGAATTATTTTTTATAACAGCCTTATATAGCACACATAATATGAACACATAATATATATGTGTTCATATTTAGTTGTGGAAGATTGCCTCTTTTCATTCTTTGTTGTATTGAGGTGTTCTGTGAACATTGATAGAAGGGAAAAATTAGAAAGGTGTGCATGGAATCTTAATCCTAATTTCCTATGTGTCCACTGACCTGTATTTGTCTGTTTTTGGAGAGTGGTTCTTCTGAATGATATTCTTGTTTGGCCAATATAATTATTACCACACCCTAAACATGTAATGGCATAGATTAGACTTTCCGAGGCACAGGTGAAATTTGATTTAATCTTAAATATTTCACCTTGTTTAAAGTGGAACTCTGAACCCTCCAAAAGGTGGGGGCAAGTACCACAGTTAGGTCGACCACATTTTTTCACTTCTGGTTCTGTTGTTAATGGATACAGACTTGCATTGGTTAATATTTTTTTCAACCATTTAGTTTACATTTTACTTTTGATCATTTTGTGTGAGCCTGAAATTTTGTTCGTTATTTTATTTCTTGTGAGGATGGGTAGATTTTGGATGATAACATTAAAGGCTTCATTGTTTCTAGGGTCATGTGTGGAGATGTATGGGAATATTTTAAAGTCTGGTTTAGTATTTTGGTTGACTTCCCTTCATGCTTGCATGTCTATTTCCTTAGCTTGCTTAATTCCATCATTTATTAAAGATATTGGGTAATGTCTTTTGATTAGTATTGATCTGAGTTCAAGGAGTCTTTGTTCATGAGTATAGGAGTCCGAAACTATAGTACAGATTCTTTTTGCTAGATTATAAGTTATATTAATTTTTATGTGTTTGGGGTGGCATGAGTTGAATAATAGGTATTGTTTAGAATCTGTGGGTTTATAGAAGATGTCTGTTTCGATGTGGTTATTGACTATTTTAATTAGGATGTTGAGAAAAGGGAGTTGTTTACTGCTGTGTTCCATGGTGACTTGTATGTTGCTATCAATATTGTTAAGCACTATTTTGAAATCGAGGAGTTTGTCCATGCTGTCTTTCCAAAGTATAAAGCAATCGTCCAGATACCTCTTCCACTTCTCCTTTAAATAGCAGTGAAAAGAGGTACCATATTTTTGTAGTGATGATTGATGAATTTTAAGCTCTAGGTAACCCATTACAAGGTTCACAATCACTGGTGCAGCTGGGCTTCCCATTGCAATTCCACATTTTTGTCAATAGTAAACTGTATCGAACGTGAAATAGTTGTTTAGTAGGATGAATTTGAGTGCTGCAATTATGAATCTGTGGTTGATGCGTCCTGGGATTTCTTGTGGGTATTTTTCTAGCCAGAAGGTGATTGCCTCTATACCATAATCGTGTGGGATATTGGTGTACAAATTCACCACATCGAATGATACTAACAGGGTTCCTTCATTTATTGTCTTCAGGAGGTGGTTAAGCATGTCTAAGTCATCCCTGATGAATCTTTTAACATATTTTAGAAACAGTTTGAGTAAAATGTGAGGAAGTTGCTCAAATGGTGGTTTTTGCAAACAGCCAGCAATGATGGGTCTCAGTTTGAGGTCAGTAGGGGGAGGAACATTAATGCATAGGCTTGGAGAAACTTTGTAAGCTTTACAAATATGTGGATTTTTGTGTATTTTAGGTAATCCATAGAATAGACTATCTATATTTAAAATTGGATAAATGGTCAATTTCATGTTTAGTGAGGCCCTTTCCATGTATTTGAAGTAAAGAGGATATGTTTTTAAGAGTCTTCTGTGGGTTGTATTGTACTATCATCTCATAGTAAATATTATTTTCCAACATGGAGAGTATTAACTTTTCGTAGTACTCTGTGTCCATCACCACTACCGCACTTCCTTTGTCAGCTTCTTTAATGGTGAGTTTTATATCATTTTTTAACTCTATTAGGACTTTCCATTCATTTACATTAAGGCAGAATTTAATTTGTTGTTTTTATAGGGTATTAAAAGGAAAACTGGTAATGTGTTCACAAAAAGCATCAAGTGCTTTATTTCTGCCCTTTGTAGGACAGTATTCACTTTTGTTTTTTACTATTGAGTCATCTTTGGTGGTGTAGTTGTGAAGTGCTTCTTGCATAATTTTCATCAGAAATCCATAGTGTTATCCTTAATTTCATTCGGGTTCGATCTGCGAGGGGCTGGAGTAAACTTTAAACCTCTTGCTAGAATTTTAGTTTGTGTAATACTTAGGATTTTCTTTGATAAGTTAATTATTTTCGGTTGTTCTTGTACATTTTGTTCCATTTCACATCTGTGTTTCTCTGATTTAGGTCTAAAAAATGGTTGTAGTAGGTGGATTGTCGTGGAAAGTCTGTATTGTGTTTGGTTTGCTGAGGAGAAAATGGGTGTTTATGTGGAGTGGCTGTGTAGTGGAAATCACCCATAAGAAATATGGTCACGTTTGTTTCAGTTTCATTAAGATTTCTTTAATTCTTGTGAAGCAATCTTCAAATTTGCCTATGTGGTTTGGAGCATCTGGTGGGCAATATGTATTGCATATGACTATATTATGTTGTCTTGTGTATACAATTAGATTGTCACATACCGAATTTGAGTATGGCAAAGTTCCTTGTTTGTGCTTGGTGTAGCCAGGTCAGCTTCTGCACAATCTTTTGCGCCATGTACAAAAGACTCTTGCTCAGCTGCTGCGTTGCGCATAATTTCTGAAGAGCGCACTTCTTTGAATTTTTTCCATGGAGATATTTGTCATCTTATCATTAAGGCCTTTGTAGTTTTGGCGGGATGTTGGGTGGGCAAACCGGCAGTTATTGCCGTCTTCCCCATGCCAACATTTGCCTTGCAGGTAAAATTTGCAGGTTCTTGAGTGCTTTCCAAATTTCTTCTTTCCTGTAGGGTTTTGGATGTCATTGGATCCTTCTTGGGGTTTTGGTTGTTTCATTTTTGCATTTTCCTTTTCCTTCCTTTCCTTCTTTATGCTTGTGTTCCGTCCTTCCTTTTCTTGTGGTGGGAACTTTTTTCCTCTGGTTGCCCATTGGGGCAAGGGTTCCTTTCCTTTGTAGGACCACTGGCACAGAGGGGCTTCTAGTTGCTGCTTCCTTAGCTCCCCTATCCTTTTCTTCCTGGTCGTTCACAGGGTTATGAGATGCATTCTTTTGAGAAACCACTGGATCAAAGAGACTTTTGGGTTTTGTTTCTTTTTCTCTATCCTTATCAACGTTGCCACAATAGTTTTCTATTATGACATCCAGGGTGTCAATGTGTGGTCTGATAAGCATATAGGATCAGAGGAATTCATTCTTCTTCTGCTCTATCTGATCAGTGGTTCTGTAAAAGCCATTGCTTTTCAGTGCAGCAGTGATGATATTGTTTGGCGGATCACCACTAGCAATCGTCCATGCTCGCAACAGAAGATTTAATTCTTTCTTCTCCCACTTTGGTGCCATCTTCGTTTTATAAGCCGAAGAGTAGAGGATAGAGAGGAAGTGAAAGATAGTAGGAGGTAGAAAAGAAGAAACACAGAGGGAGATATGAAGGAAAGAGAGGGGGTGATATGAAGGAATGAGAGGGGGTGATATGAAGGAAAGAGTGGGGGTGATATGAGGAAGAGAGGGAGTGTGGAGTGTTAGAGCGACAGAGGGAGGTAGAGGAAGGGGAGAAAAAGAGACAGTGAAGGAGAGGATGAGAAGAGAAAAAGAGACAGACTGAGGGAGAGACAGAACTGAGAAAAGAGGAAGATATGAAAGTGAGGGAGAGAGATGAGAAAAAGAGTAAGATATGGGAGAGAGAAAGCGGTAGTTATGAAAGAGAGAGGGGGAGCAGGTAACGAAGATGTGTAGGAAAACGAAAAATAAAAGTTGAATGAAAATTATAGTGGGAATTCTCAGGAAGTAAACAAAGATTAAGTCGTAACTCAAATGTTACCTAAGTTAAGAGAAAATATCATCCTTGAATCAATAATTATACACAATTCTCAGTAGCGAAGATACCAAAAATGAAATAAAAGTACACAAGCATATAAAAATACATAAACTTCAAAAATATAATGAATGTCGATTCCTAATTTCCACGCTATATAAAAATATTAATCAATATAAGACGATGTAATACGATACATAAACCTTCGGTATCATATAACATATAGTGAGTAAATATATATGATATGATATCACAAAATTTATATGTATTATATTATAAGAATCTGTACAATACAAGGAATAGATTTATATACACTATTATTGAAAAAAAACATGCACAACAAGGGTTAATATTCAAAGTCACCATCTACGGGCCGTTTCAGAGATGTGTCTTATGATATGGTATAGTACTCATTCAAGTTTGTGGGAAACACGGCCAGGCCAAAGACTTTTGGAAGTTATCCAGTGTCTTCGGCCTGAATCTCCTTCGGAACAGGTTGTCCAACTGATTATCATCGACACCCAGGGTCGTTCCCAAGTCATCGTCATTTCCTGCCTCTACCAACCTACTATAAAAAGCTGCGGTGGTACCAAAACTGCTGGCATTGCCCTTGTATTTTTATTTTTAGTTTAATTTATTAATTCATTCACAGATTAATCCATAATTATCTATTCCAGTTCAAATCATGCCAGTTATATCCTTGCATGCTTATAATTATGTCTATTGATATTTACTTCCCCTAATTATTTTATTTTTCTTTATATTTTAAATTATAGTTTACAACTTTTAAACCTTGAAAGTATTATTTTCATATTTCGTTTTTGGATTTGGTTTGCAAGATTTTTTTATGTGATTTCGTGTGTTGAAGCATATTCTGTTGTGTCTGGGGAGAGTCATTTTCTTATTGTGCCTTAAAATTTAACACACTCACCGTTAAAATTTCCACTTATTTCTTATTTTTATTTTCCTAAAATTTTCGTTGTCTTGCAACCTTTTCAATAGTCTTGACTCTCTTTATTAAAGTTTTGGTGGTAATTTTAAAGCATGCATCTCATCTGTATCTAGTTGTACTGCACCATATATTCCAGAGGTGTATTTGTTGTTATTGTTGATGGTGGTGGTATTGTTTTCCGGTGTCATGGCGTCAAAGTCCTTTGGTAGTTTACATTCTGACATGACCACCCCGTCGATATTGTTTGGGTATCTGTATTGATTCTTACCGTTCTAGGCTCGTTGTTGTTGCTGTTTCATCCACTTCAGTTTATTGTTGAAGTGTTTGTAACAGGCATAAATTTTAAGGCACAATAAGAAAATGACTCTCCCCAAACACAATAGATTATTTTCATATATATATATATATATATTTATTATATATATATATACATATATATATATATAAATATATATATATATATATATATATATATATATATATATATATAAACAACAGTAAATGAGTATATGCATATATACGTACAGGTATGTGCATACCGACATCCACCTGTATGTATACGTGCATATCTGGGTACAGGACATTGCAAACAAAACGTAGACGAGAAAACACACAAGTCACATAGAGAACATTCTTCTTCATCAGCTACCCCGTTTCGAAAGATTTGTAAATGTACCACACGAGTAAGTAGATATTAAAGATAAACAAAAATGAAAATACCACTTTTTAAAAAATTGGGTGTTTTAATTAACATGTTTCGGTTTCTTTGGAAAAACCTTACCAAAAATGAGTATAAAATATGAGAGAAGAGAAAAGGGCTATTAATAAAATAAAATTAAAATTAAGAATAACATTCATAGTTTACTATTATTTCTTGCATGCGCACGTGGTCCTTTCGTTCTGGAGGCATTGTAAGTTCAACTTGCTGCGATAGTAAATTACTACTATCTGTTTTTGTAAATTAAATAGTGGTCAAGTCTTGTTTTCTAGGAGTGGCTGTAGCCCTTGAATAACCAGGAGCAGTAATAATAATAGTGGTAGTAGGAGTCGTCGTGGTGAAGTTGTTCCCCCTGTGGTTTTAATAAAAATCGGGTTCTTCAATCCCCTTTGTTTATTTCTTATGAATAACTTGCAAATCCATATATATATATATATATATATATATATATATAAAATAAATTGCAGAATAAAACCATTAGGTCATTGACTCAAAAAGCCACAACCCACCAATGACCACATATAGGAAGTACAGCATAAACCACAAAACCAAAGTAGCAAAGGGAAGTAAAAATTTTATACATAAGAATAAAATCGATTAAAAATATAGAATAACATAAATAAATAAACTGCGATTAAAAAGTTGATTAAAAATATTATAGACCGGTACAGATATAGTGGAATAAAAAAATATATATATATAGTAAAAATAATATAGAGGAAAAAATAAAATAAAATAAATAAATACATAGGAAAACGTAGTAAAATAGTTCATTTGTTGAGGTTAATGGCTAATAAAAGTTTAAGTTTAAATTGTACAAAAGTTCATTACTTGCCTGAAGACAGCAAATTTAGTAGGTAAAATCCAATTTCGTAATTCATACACATGAATACCGAAGTACACGGGACGACATAATAACACAACATCCAATATGTTAAAAGGTAAAATCCATATTTCACCATCAACGTTATTTAAGTCCAAGAAAATCAAGGCACACAAGTCGATACATTAAACCAACATCCAGCAGGTAACATCGGTAAAATCAATCCATAATTTAACAACATTTACAAAGGATTACAAATATAGGTCGGAATACAAACAAAACACCTATGGCCATTTCGGGGGTACATCACCGTATTCAGAGCACAAACTAGTGATGACCCCCTCTTCAGGGTAAAGAACACACACAAACATCAATGAAGGCACCAGTATATTTTTTATTACTCACAAGGGGTGACATAGAGGAGACGATACAACCTGATTTGGTGTCGGATGAATTAACAGAAACATGCATTTGAAAATATTACAATGAAATCGAAATAAAATCGAATGATGAGACAGACTGGAAGACATTACGGATGGAGTGGTCAGGCGGGTTTAGCATGGACCCCGCCTCGCCACTGATAACTGAGATGAGTCCTTCGTCTCATTCATGTGGTTACATTCATTCGCAACTTTCGTGCTACACTCTTCCATCGACTCTCAAACATTTTCGCAGTCAGGCATTTCCTCTCTAGCTCTACTTTTCTTTTGAGGTGGAAGGTGAAATAATTCACCAGTGCAGAGCTAGATATGAAAATGCCTGACTTTATACCTTTCATCCTCGTTTTCCAAATAACCTGTCTCGCAATTGCTACCACAGTGAGAAAACAAATCTTACCTTCTTTCGAAAGGAAATCCAGCGGGTCAATTTTTACAATTGATTCAGTTGATAGCTGTACTCTTCTAGTACCTGACAACAGTTGTTCAGCACATGTCCACACCTCTGAACATTGTACAATAGCATGCGGGACGGTTTCCCTGTCCCGCCCGCATCTTCGACAAGTCGGAGGGACGGCGCAACCATGTCTTGCGAGTTTGTCCCGAACAGGTAAGGCCCCTCGGTAACACTGCCATGCCAGAGACTTCTGAAAATTATCCAAGGTCTTCGGCCCAAATGTACGTCGGAATAGACTGGCCACCTGATTTTCGTCGAGACCTAGGGTTTCCCCTTAGGTGTCATCAGATTTCGCCTCTACAAGCCCTCTATAGAAGAATGCGGTGGCCATATATGTATTTTCGTTTTCTTTTCCATTCTTTTTTTTTAGATTTAGTTTGGTGGGGGCGGTCTGTATTTTTTTGCTTTTCTTTTTAAGTACAGACAACCACCCCTCCTCACTATCTTTCTCTTCACTCTCTTCTGTCGACCCTAGTGTTATCTCTGGTTCGACCTTGGTGTTGTCTCAGGTTCTTGTGTTGTTACAAGTGCCTCTTCCTTTGATTCATCCACCGCTTCTTCTTCTTGCTCTTTGGTCTTACATTCTGCCCTGATATGGCCTTTTAGACCGCAGTTGAAGCACCTCGGTTTCCTTCGACAAAACTATTAATTTATCTCTTCCACCTAAATTAATAGTTTTGCTGGTCTCTTCTAGCGTCGCTGCTTCCGCTTGAATTATCATGGTCAAGCATTGACCCTTCCAAAGTTCTTCCTTTTCCACCGAGGCCTCGAGTATTGTTATTTTTTCCTTCAGGCCCTTCGTGATTCCTGCTACCAAACAAGCTGCATCCACTTCCGGTGGGATATTGTTTACTTTTATTTTCGACGTTCTTCCCATATATATGGGAAGAAGAACCACCTCCTCTGTTCTGAGTGTCTCCTAAGAGTATTTTCTTGCCTCTTTCGACCTGAACCTTACCTCTATTGTTCCGAATCTCTTTGCCCGGTTGATATAGGTAATTTCAGGCCATATTTTTTAAGACATTTCTCTATTATTTTTTTTTCCATTTTAAAAATCCTTTTTGTTTTTCCGTGCTGTATGTTTTATAAATTATTCTTTTTTTTCTACTGATTCAGTTTCATCTTTTGAGGTGGCAACTTGAATCTCCGACCCCCTCCTTTTTAATTAATGTTGTGTACTTTTGCAGGTTACTACTATCCATGTTTATTTCTACACTCTTTCTTCCTGCTACCTCTGCAAACTTTTTTGGTGATACCACCGTTGAAACTGCCGGGGAAATTTCATCACCAAAAACGCTTGTAAATGCCTCACCCACAGGTAGGAATTCACTTGGTGAATTTAAAAGGTCTTCCATTTTTTTTTTTTCCAAGTTGGCTTAAAAGCCACAATAATAATAACAATAATCCCCCTGCAGGGGAGAATTCCAACAAGTTGCTTTTCAAAAAAGCAAATAACAGTTTTTTCCAACAATGAACACAAATCACAAAAACAAATTACAGATTTTGAAAAGCAAAACTTACTAATAACAGAAAATAATCAGAAAAACACGTCCAACCATCCACTGCATATGTTTCATCAACGAAGGCACCAGTAGAAAGAAATTATATTATGAGAGCAAGCTTATATAAATAATATGGACTAGACCTAAAAAAAAAAATTTAATATACCCTTTAGAATAGTCAAACAGGTTTAGTAACTAATTAAAACTACCAGGTTTCAAATCCAACGTAAGGCATGATAATAAATACTAACCATTGTATCTATATTTTTATTATTATTTTTATATCTATATTTTTGTATTTTTATTTCTATCATTACTATTATTATCACCATTACTACCATTATTTGTTCTTATTTTTATTTTTATATAGTTTTAGGAAGGTGGAGGAAAATGTATGATTGCAAAAGGGGATTACTTCAATAAACTTATTCAAGGTTTTCGGCCCAAAAGACCTAAGAATGGAAAGGGATTCCCTAATACATAATAAACACTTGCTAATATTAGCCTTAAATTGGGGGGTTCTCGATAAGATTGACCATTCAAGACAGTACTTCTTATTCCTCCTCTTGAGGTCATGCAGGTAAGAGGCGAGTGTTGTGGAATTATATTTCTCATTTGAGAAAGAACTCATGTGCGCCCTATACCTGGCTTTAAAATTCACTGAACTTCCAATATAAAACTTATTTTGTTTGTCCTCGTCTCTGACTATGCATTTATACACGACGTTTGTGGACAAACAAAGTCCGCCGAGAGGACATTAAAAAGGGTCCCTACAATTACATAATTTTTTATGGCCACCCTTAAGATTATTTCCAACGTCACTAACCGCCCTTACAAATTTATTCTTATCAGCCATTCCACTTATCTCATTCCAAGGGAATGAAGAGCCCGTCCCACTATCGTTGTGTGGTTTATAGTTGGTTTTATTAGAAACAGGGTTTCCCTTTGACGGATATTCGCATAGCTTTAACTTATTTATTTTGTTTCTATTTAAAGAGGCAATAATGGATGCTAAATTAGGCATTCCAGAGTAGAAACACTTAATTGTAGACCTGTTACAAATACTATAGTATTTGTGGTCCCTAGGAAAATTATTTTCCAGGATCTTAAAGAACATTTTTGGTAAATTTCTTACCCTGAAGGAAAGGGGGGGGCAACCAAATTACTTCTCTTATACTGGGTCGCGAAGCTTTTGTTTTAAATATCCCCATATTAGGATTTTCCGGTATCGTATGCCTATTTAAAGTGCCCTTATTTTTATTTATATTTTTATTTTTTTTTGTATTTCCATCGTTCCCAGTCCCGTTTCTGAAAATTTGCGTACTATGGTTATTACTAAAACACGTCTTACCTTCACACCGATCGAATGCAATATGGTCGGGTGGTAAACCTGCCATCTTATTTTTAAATCTTGTGTTAGGTATATATGAAATTCTAGTTTTGAAGCCGCTTCCCTCAAGAGTGTTATTATAAACTGGCGCGTGTTGGTTAAAAATTTCTTTGTTTGATGATAATTTGATATTCTAATCGAAATGCCCGTAACAATACTATCTATTGTAGATCTTGGATTATTTGATGAAAGTCTATATGAAAGTCTCAGTGTTGCTAGTTTAGAGAATTTAAATTTGGTCGGTATTTCCTTATGAAGTGTATTTCCTTGCTAATGCCATCATATTGGCTAGCATTGTCTTTGAATTTGTATAGTGGAAATGTTGTGAATTTGGGAAATTTGTTGTGAGCACATTCATTGATGTGCTGACTGATAGGTATTTTCCTGTTTTCTGGGATCCTAATTTGAGATTTGTGCACTGCCATCCTCTGGCATAGGCTGTTTTCTGTGTGTCCAATATATTGCCGTTTGCATCCAGAGCATGTAATTAGGTAGATCAAGTTCTCTGATGCACATGTAAAATTAGTTTTTACTGTGAAATTATGGCCTTGTTCTAATCGATGTTCTGATCCTTCTATTACGTTGACACAAATCCCACAGTTGGGTTTCCCGCATATTTTTACTGTAGGTTTAGTGGTTATTGTTGAGTGTAATTTGGCCTGGGTTAAAATCTTTTCCATTGATTTTGGTTGCCTCTTACTTTTGATGATTGTATGTGTTTTAAGGATTTGGTTCATCTTTGGGTCTTTCTTGAGCAGAGCTGTGCTGTGGAGTATATTGTTGAAGGCCTCATTGTTATGTGGGTTGTGTGTGGAGATGTAAGGCAGGGTTTTAAATTTTTCTTCCTTCTTGGGTCTTGGTTGTCTCTTGTGCATTTAATTTAAGTACTCTTTGGATCGTATTTTCGATTCAATTCCTGGAGTCGTTTATAACAGGTGTCTGCATCTGATACTATAGTGCATATTCTTTTGGCTAAACAAAATGGGATATTAATCCTGGTGTGTCTCAGGTGGCAAGAATCAAGTGGCAGGTGCTTTTTCGAGTCAGTGGGTTTATAATAGATATCTGTCTCTATCTTGTTCCCAACTTTCTTTATGAGGGTATCTAAAAACGGTAGTTGTTGATTGTTGTATTCTATCGTAAATTGGAGGTTTTCACTTATTCCATTTAGAAGTGTTTGGAATTCGTTGAGTTTTTCTATACTTTCATTCCAGAGGATGAAGCAGTCATCGAGATATCTTTTCCGGTTGTTTTGTATGTAGGTGGAAAAGGAGTTTCCATATTTCTCGAGTGTTCTCTTTCTTTATTGCCTTTAACCCTCCAATGCATTTTATGCTGTAAACTACATTTCCATGCATTTATGCTGTAAACTACATTTCTATTTCTGCAGTTAATGCCAGGGCTAATCCTACATACCATGCAGTTATCATTGGTACATATGGTATTCTCAAAGGGGTACGTCCTACATAGTTGTGATCTGATAGAGTTCCCTGGCTTTTCAACAATCTTAATGTTGAGTTTGGACTCCTTCAGAGCTTTTCTAAACATACGCGCTAGTTCGCCATGGGCTGTGGCCTCTACAAACATCACTCCTTGATATCTGTCGGTTTTATACCACGTGTTCGCCCTGTTGGCTTTGTCACAAATTCTTTGTATCCTATTCCATTCTTTGTTACTATATCTAGGGCAGGTACCACTGGTATCATTACGTATAATATTATCTAACCTCTTTCTAGCTCCCCTGTATACTCAAACCCTATCTTTCTGATCATATCCAGAGAACTGCATGTGGTGCATGAAGTTCTGTATATGTTTTTTTGTTTCATACAGTTCGCATAGTGGGGAGATATTGTTCATTATCCTAACTAAGTCTGCTATCAGTATGTTAATTTTCATGCTGTGTGACAAAGCTGAGTTCATTTTTTTGCCATAGCTCCATATTGCTTTTGTGTTCGGGCCATCTGATTTTAAGTATACTACGCAAGCACCTGTTGATGAATGATTGTATTTGCTTATTTGACTTAACTGTTGTACGTCATGTCTCAGCCCCATACAATAACACCACTTTTATGTTCTCGAGATAGCCCATTACCAGGTTAGCATAAGAAGGTGCAGTCCCCGATTTTTGTCGAAAGTAGTCGTTGTTAAATATAAAATAATTATTTTCTAAGATAAATCTTAGTCCTTCTATTATGTGTTCTTTTTTAATGCGAGAGGGGAGTTCATAGGTGTAATTGTCTAACCAGAATGTGATGGCCTCTATTCCTAGAAAGTGTGGGATGTTTGAATATAGGTTGACTATGTCGAAGGATACTAGTAGTGTTTTCTCATTGACCATTTATGGGAGGCAGTTTAGCATGTCCCGGTCATCCCTTATAAAGCTCTTGATGTGTTTTAGGAAGGGTTTCAGTAGAGTGTCCAAGAAGCTACTGAGGCGGTGGGTTTCACATGCTGGACCTGCTATTATTGGTCTTAGTTTCAGGTCATCAGGTGAGGGTACCTTGATAATTAAGTCTGTAGCTCCTTTGCATGCCACCCAGACCCTGGCAGATAGTGTCCTCTAGCCACTCTCCTGGGTGGCAACCTGCAGACCCAAGCTCTCGTCAACTTTTTCCCACAATAAGTGGGTTGAAACAAAATCTCCTTGCCCTCCAAGGGTTGGCTCGCAAACTTACGAGCTTTGTGGAATTTTAGATTGGAGAGATTTTGGGTGCTTCCTTTAGGCTGTACGTCTCTGGCTACTTTCAGCCCAAACATAGACAGCTCTATTATGTTGTGATCCGAGACTAATGTCGGTGTCACTTTCACATTATGAACGATGTCCATATTGTTCGTGAAGCAGAGATCCAAAATGTTATTCACCCTAGTTGGTCTGAATACAACTTGCTCCATGAATAGGGCATTGGTAAGCTTTAGCAGGGATTCCACCTGTGCTTGTTTGCAATGAGTCATTCCTTAGAGCATGAGACCTTCGGACCATTTGACGTTGGGGAAGTTGAAATCACCCATAAGAAATATGGTCACATGGTGTTCCAGTTTCATGAGAATTTTTTAAATTCTAGTGAGGCAATCTTCAAATTTGCCTATGTGGTTTGGAGTATCCGGTGGGCAATATGTATTGCATATGACTATATTATGTTGTCTTATGTATACAATTAAGGTGTCGCATACCGAATTTGAGTATGACAGTAAGACCTGGGGTGTGAGGACGTCACGGATGTATACAGCAACTCCACCATGGCTCCTTTCCTTTCTGTCTGTTCGCCATGACATATTTTGGTACGTGTACTTCTGCATCCTCTATATCAGGGCTGAGGTGATTTTCCACGAGTGCTATGCATAGGGCTTGATTGCATGCAGTAAGGTCTCTCAGGAAAGAAATTTAGCTTTTATTATTATAATGCAACAGGCCCCCAATATTTAGTAAAAATATTGGCGTGATGCCTGTGCAGGCGTTAGGGGAGGCCATCCCATGTCTGTTGACTGTGGTGGTCTTGCACAGTGGTGGGCAAGGTTCCCTGTCTGTGCTTGGTGTAGCCACTTCAGCTGCTGCACAATCTTTTGCACCATGCACAAAAAAGACTTGCTCAGCTGCTGCGTTGCGTATAATTTCTGAAGAGCGCACTTCTTTGAATTTTTTCCTTGAGGACATCTGTCGTCTTTCCTCAGGGAAGTTTTTATCATTTAGGCCTTTGTAGTTTTGGCGGGGTGTCGGGTGGACAAACCGGTGGTTTTTGCCGTCTTCCCCATGCCAACATTTGCCTTGCAGGTAAAGTTTGCAGGTTCTTGGGTGCCTTCCTAATTTCTTCTTTCCTGTAGGGTCTTGGATGGCATTGGATCCACCTTGGGATTTTCTACTTTTTGTTTGGTGGAATGGGGTTTCGGTGTTTACATTTTCCTTTTACCTCTTTATACCTGTGTTCCGTTCTTCCTTTTCTTGTGGTGGGTACTGTTTTCCTCTGGTTATCTATTGGGGTGAGGGCTCCTTTCCTTTGTAGGACCACCGGCACAGAGGGGCTTCTATTTGCTGCTTCCTTGGCTCCACTATCCTTTTCTACCTGGTCATTCACAGGAGTGGGTGATCCATTCTTTGGAGGAGCCACTTGGTGAAAGAGACTTCCGGGTGTTTTTTCCTTTTCCTCCTCTCCATCCTTATCAGCCTTTCCACAATGGTTTTCGATTATGACATCTAGGGTGTCAATGTGTGGTCTGATGAGTGCATATGAGCTGAGGAATTCATTCTTCTTCTGCTCTATCTGATCAGTGGTTCTGTGAAAGCCATTATTCTTAAGTGCAGCAGTGATGATGATGTTTGGGGGATTGCCACTAGCAATCATCCATGCCCGCAACAGAAGATGGTGATACCATGTGCTGCTAAATAGGAGACATTGTTTACGTTTTCTATGTTCGTAAGGGCTTTTACTTCTTCTGTTTTTCCCTTCTACATATATATATTCCAGATGGTTTTTCTGTAAATTTGTCTTGTTACGTTTTCACTCAAAAGTTATTCAGATAGATTATTTTTTTGCTTTTTTGGTCGAAAATCGCAGTTATTTTAGAAATCTCGTAAAATTCACGTGTTGTTATTTGCAATGTTTATAATTCATACATTCGCAAAAGAAAGATTCTACCTCCTTACTATATTTCACTTTTTTATTTCTTCAAGTGTATTCTTTGTCATTCAGGAAGACATTTAGGACTTTCTTGGGTTTTCTTTATAATAGAATTCGCAACTTTTTAGGAGTTTCTTGGCGATTTTCTAGGAGCTTAGAAAAACACTTGTTGATCAGAGGCCGCCATATGCAATATATCTATACATGTATATATATATTTATATTTATATATATATATAGTTACGAACGCCTGCGCGGTGCACCTCAGCGAAGAGAAAACTCGCGCGCTTGAACGTCGACGCTCAATGAGTCGGGATGTCCGCCACGACTAAGCCCAGCCAGAGCACGTAACGATGACAACAGGCAAGGAAGAAATAACATGGACCATGCGTTGCGTAGTGAAACTAACTTTTTTCTTTACATCACAATACAAAACAACATTGCATAACAATAATTCATGCTTTTGAAATAACATGTAACATTTAACAATAACGTTTCCAAGCATTTAACAACACAAAGGTTTTCAATCATTACATAATCAAAGTTTACCATCAAAGTTCGTGTATCGAGTGTCAATTAAAAAGTTCTTTTAATTCTTTGTTTTTCTTTTCTTTGAACAACATGTAACAACAAAGTTCTCTCTTTTCTTTCTTTTCAACCAGTTAATATCACAATTAACAAGAGTTAACAAAGTTCTTTGCAAAAACATATAACAGTGCAAGTACACTTTTCTTTAAAGAAATGCAAACAAACCTTTACCGTAACCAATTCAAATCTCTCACTACAATCCACAAGAAGTGACCAACGTAGTCTACTACAATCTTTTGCCTGCCACAACAGTTCCATCTCTCTGTCCCTCTCTCTGATTGCTTCAGTCCCTATCTATTTCTGCTGACTGGTACCTTGTCACAATAGCCTCTCTTTCTCAGCCTCTGTCTGTGTCCATCTTGCTTCTCTTCACTCTTCACTGCTGGCCTTCACATACTCGTTCTTCCCTGGCTGCTGGCCTTCACACCAAACTCCGCTTACACCAACTGCCGTACACCAACTGCTTGTCCATCTTCACTGGCTGACCGCTTACACCAATTACGATTACCAAATCTATGCTACCGTATTTATGACAGATGCCGTACCCAACAGTGCTAAGATACCCCTTCCAAAGCTGGGTCAGTTTAGTACAGTTCCTAACTTGTTTTTCTAAACTTTCGATGACCGGAAAGGGTCAGCGATCACACTCCTACGCTAAAAATAACTGTGCTTGTTGACAGGACAAAGGAAATGCCAATGTTCGAAACAACTAGCAAACGGTTTCAAACCCAGATTGGGGAATAGGGATGTAATAACGCCGTGCGCAGTCTCACGCATGCGTAGAATTAAACAACCAAGCGTTCCCACTCAATTCATTCTCTTTCTTGCTGGCCAGCACAGAGCAATGGACGTGTCAAGAGTGTCTCTAACATTCGAACTCTGGAGACAGCCTCTTTACGTGTTAAGCTGTCTCTCTACATCTTTCGGACTTACGCTCGACAGCTCGCTCACACCTACATAACAACGTCCCAACAACAGAAGCTGTAACAACAAGAACTAAAGATGTATATATTTACCACCTGAATAAATGTTGTTTAAGTTGATAGTCTGGAGTTCAGCGTTCCGTTATATTCTTTAATTTTATAATAGGAAAGTCAGGTATGCATCTAAAGACGTATAACCCACTTTCAACTATAGGGACATAACATTATTTTTGCTTTTCGGCGGTCTGTATCTATATATATATATATATATATATATATATATAGGTTTAGATTCAAGATTGAATATGGTACTTATGTTTAGGCACCAGAATATTGTATGGTATGGTATTATACAAAAACCATTCCAAAAGGATAGGTGATCAAAAAATCAAAATAAGCAACACGGATTTCAAAGATGATTGCAGTACGCACGTTTCATGCTACTCCATTCATTTAAGTAGTGCGAGCATTACATTAAATGCAGATGTAAATTTTTCTTAAGTGGATGCTCCTTGTATTTCACATTAGCTATAAGATCAAAAAGATGTTTTTCGAAGTTTTCTAGTAAAATAGTTCATTCGTTGAGGTTAATGGCTAATAAAAGAAGATTAAGTTTAAATTGTACAAAAGTTCATTACTTCCCTCAGGACAGCAAATTTAGTAGGTAAAATCCAATTTCGTAATTCATACACAGAAATACCGAAGTACATGGGACGACATAATAACAGAACATCCAATGTGTAACAAAGTAAAATCCATATTTCACCATCAGCGTTATTTAAGTCCAAGAAAATCAAGGCACACAAGTCGATACATTAAACCAACATCCAGCAGGTAACATCGGTGAAATCAATCCATAATTTAACATCATTTACAAAGGATTACAAATATAGGTCGGAATACAAACAAAACACCTATGGCCATTTCGGGGGTACATCACCATATTTAGAGCACAATAGAGCACAAACTAGTGATGACCCCTCTTCAGGGTAAAGAACACACAAACATCAACGAAGGCACCAGTAGAAAGAAATTATATTATGAGAGCAAGCTTATATAACTAATATGGACTAGACCTAAAAAAAAAAATAAAAAAAAATTTATTTTTAATATACCCTTTGGAATAGTCAAGCAGGTTTAGTAACTAATTAAAACTACCAGGTTTCAAATCCAACGTAAGCTATGATAATAAATAAATACTAACCATTGTATCTATCACCATTACCACCATTATTACCACTACTGATACTATTATTTTTGTTCTTATTTTTATTTTTATATAGTTTTAGGAAGGTGGAGGGAAATTTATGATTGCAAAAGAGATTACCTCAATAAACTTATTCAAAGTTTTCGGCCCAAAGACCTAAGAATGGAAAGGGATTCCCTAATACATAATAAACACTTGCTAATATTAGCTTTAAAATATATATATATATATATATATATACATATCTATATATATATATATATATATATATATATATATATATATATATACATATCTATTTATATATATATATATATATATATCAACTGCCCCACCGAGCTTATCTCAAAATACCTAGACCGTGTCCTCGCCCCCCTAGTGGCTTCTCTCCCTTCCCACATTCATGACACTAACCACGCGCTTCGTCTATTCAACTCTTTCTCTTTCCCTCCCGGCCCTTCTAAGCTTCTCTTCACTCTAGACATCCAGAGCCTCTATACAGTGATCCCCCACGACGAGGGGCTGTGTGCCCTGAAGTTTTTTCTAGACCAACGCCCCAACCCACAACCCGACACCTCCACACTCATTCGTCTGGCCGAACTTGTCCTATCTCTCAACTGCTTCTCGTTCGCGGGAGATATCTACCAGCAGGTCTCGGGAGTGGCCATGGGGACGAGAATGGGCCCCAACTACGCGAACCTCTTCGTTGGTTATGTTGAGGCCCAAATATTCTCCAGTTTCACTGGTCCCACTCCCGAACTATACGGTCGGTATATCGACGACTGTATCAGTGCCACCTCTCTCTCCCGTGAACATCTTGACTCGTTCCTCTCTTTCGTTCAATCTTTCCATCCTGCCCTCCACTTCTCCTGTACTGTCTCTGACACCTCTGTCCCCTTTCTCGACATTTCGGTCAGCATCCTCCACTCCGCCCTTAGCACCTCCATCCACTACAAACACACAGACTCACACTCCTATCTCAACTTCTCCTCCTCCCACCCTAGACACACAAAACTTTCCATCCCCTATTCCCAATTCCTCCGTCTACGCAGACTTTGTAGCGACAGCCATGACTTTGAGACTCAGTCTCAACTCATGGCTCACCACTTTAGCCTGCGTGGATATCCACCCACCACCATCCACACCGCCCTTGCCAGAGCACGTTCTGTGGACCGTGCATCTGCTCTCTCCCCCCGAACCCGCCCTGCCGTTTCCCGCCTCCCTTTTCCCCTCACCTACCATCCCACCACCCTACCCCTCCAACGCTCCATTCTCCGAGCTTTTCGGTGCCTCCAGTCCGACCCCTCCACCTCCCACATCTTCCCTAATCGACCCCTCCCCTCCTTCAAACGAGCCCACAACCTACGGGACCTCTTGGTCCACAGCTTCTTCCCCAACCCAACCTCCGAACCTGGCTCGTTCCCCTGCTCCCGCCCACGCTGCCGCACTTGCCCTTACCTCTCCAACACCACCCTCCTCACCAGCACCCATCACCGACTCCTTCACCTGCACGTCTACCAACATCATATATTGCCTCTCCTGCTCTCTCTGCCAATCCCTGTACATCGGACAAACGGGGCGGCGCCTGGCCGACCGATTCGCGGAACACCTCCGAGATATCAACGTCGGCAATGACACCCCGGTGTCACGCCACTTCCGTTCTGCCGGCCACTCCTTGCGGCAACACCTGTCTGTGTTTGGATTGTCCATGCACAGGGGCCATCCGGACTCCCGTTTGCGCCGTGAACAGGGATTAATCTTCTATCTTCGCTCCTTTGCGCCACATGGGCTCAACTCCCCTCCACTCTTCATCTAACCCCCTCCTCCTGTCTCTCTCCCCCACCCTCCCTCCTACCACCCATCTCTCCCCTCCCCCACCTCCTGCTCCGACTCCTACTTCTTTGTACGTCTCTTCACCTCTCTTCATACTTCTCTCCACTCCCACTTCTCTTCACCCCTACTCTTTCTCTCCTCTCTCTTACTCTCTCGCACTCTCTTCTCTCGTACTCCCCCCTCTCTCACTCTTACTCTCTACACTCTTACTCTCCTACTCTTTTACTCCTCTTTCTCTCCTCTCTCTTACTCTCTCTCACTCTCTTCTCTCGTACTCCCCCCTCCCCCCTCTCCCGTACTCCCCCCTCTCTCACTCTTACTCTCTACACTCTTACTCTCCTACTCTCTACACTCTTACTCTCTCACCCTTACTCTCTCACTCTCTTCCCCTCTCTCTCACTCTCTTTCTCTTCCTTTCTTCTTCCCCCCATACCCCTCTTCCCTCTCTCTCACTCTCTTTCTCTTCCTCTCTTTCTCCCCCCATACCCACCTTCCCCTCTTTCTCCCCCCATACCCACCTTCCCCCTCTCTTATACCCACCCTCTCTCCTCTCTTCCTCTCCCCTCCCATACCCATCTTCCCCCTCTCTTACATCGACCTTCCCCTTCTCCCTCCTCTTCAACACCCCCTCATAAGCTCATCCCACCACACCCCAACACACTCCTACTCTACCTTCCCACTCCACCCCATCCAATTCCTTACACCCACCACCACCCACATACCCCACCCTATCCACATACCCCTACCTCTACCCCACACTCCACCCATGCCTTCCCCACCTCCCAACACCCTCACATCACACCACACCAATACCCTCGCATCACACCACGCACACACTACAACTGACCAACTACTTTCTCCCTTTCTCCCTTCCCCCATTTTCACACTACATACGTCAAGATCACCAGCAGTCTACCTCCCACACACAGCCCCTCGTTCCCGATCACCGTTCGTTATCTCCCCCTTTCTTAGCTCTCCTGAAATAAGAATTTCTAACTTCCGGTCAGTCATTGTTATGATCGGCCATTATTATGATTGACCGTTGACTGAACACTATTCAATTTTTTTTCTCCGTGTTTTTCTCCTTGTCTCCGTATTCTTTCTGTTGAAGAGCGTAGCTCGAAACGTCAAAGACTTTCCGTATTCCCGAGCGTCATACTAATATATACTTTTGTTATTTACACCACCTGTCCTCGTCTGTTGTTATTTTTTGTATATTCTCCCATATATATATATATATACACACACATGTAGAAACGAACTCACAAACACACACATGCAAATGAACCCACACATAACTCCCACGCACAAACACACACCCAAGTATACATGCATGGACTTACACACTACGCACATATATGCACACTCACACACACACAAAATAACCCATGTGTGATCCACAGGAAACCGCACACATATACACACACATGTACACACATATATATACACATACACACACGCACACAAATACAGGCACATGCGCATACTCAAAACCTGCCTGCCCACTTTCTACTAACCACCGTCCACAAACCACTCCCAAATTTTTCCTGCTACTAATTCCTTCCACAATGTTAAGCGACACACACACACACTAACAGATAAACTGCCAAACCACACACATACGCACATACACGTTCTGTTATTCACACACACACACACACACACACACACACACACACACACACACACACACACACACACACACCTCCCCCTCTTACACTCTCCTGTCTTAGAAAGAACCTCTTCCTTTCGGTCATTCCACAATGTAACCTCGTGGATATCGTTGGTGATTTTTTTCTTCCTCCGTCTTCCCTTCTTTGGACTTTCCTATGTTTCCGACGAAGAGCTCCGCTCGAAACGTCAGATTCTCTTTCTTTCCTTTCCCGAACGTCCAGTAACACAATCTGAATCACGTCCTTGCGTTGTTGTTTTTTTGTTTTTTTCCTTTTTTTGAACTTATATAACGCACGCTCACACGGATCCTGGCCTTTCAACTGAACTTGGAGTACCCAATTGCTGGAATTTTTGTACCTCGGATTACTGTTCCTGTTGGATCACGCCTTTCCTGCACCTTGATTGGGTATCAGTATAATTTGTCCGTGACTCTTCCTCCCTCTGCCCTCCACCCTTCACCCAACCTATTCTCCGCTTCCTTCTTAATCTCAATCACCAACTGCACAATTTCCGCACACACAAAAGATAAAAAAAAACTCCACTGCCTCCTCAACCCCCACCCTCCCGCACCCCTAACACCCTCCCCTTCTGTTCCCCCTCCCAAGTCCAAACCCCCTCCACTGCACACTCCACACACTCACATGCCTCCCACCCGGACATTCCAACCCCCATGCCATCCCCTCCCAACACCTCCAACCCCCCCATCCCAACCCTTCCTACCCCCCACCTCTACATCTCTTCCCGATCCTACTCACCCTACCACCCTGCTTCCTCGCACTGTTGTGACTATACCACCCAATCTCCCCCTGTCCGCTGCCGAGCATTCACTCCTCAGTAGGGGTCTCTGCTTCACTTCTCTCATGCCCCACTGTGACGAATTTAGGACTCGCACCGATGTCAGCCAGTTCCTGTGCCGCATCAAACTGTGTGTGTTTTTCCACATGTCCACACAGTGTCCCGACAATTGAGATTACTTCTCAGACCTGGGTCGCCGTCCATCCAACTGGACGCCGCCTCCAGGCCAATTCAGTAGCCTAGACTTGTTCGTGGACGACTGTAAGGCGTTGGTCGAGTGATTTGATTTTAAAAAAAGATCCCTCCGGGCCAACCTCGCTCGTGCCGAATCGGTTGCCCTCCGCAACCTCCGCGACGACATCGTCATCAAGCCGGCGGACAAAGGTGGAGCAGTGGTGGTGTGGAATGCAGACCTTTACAGAGAGGAAGCGCTCGGCCAGCTTCATAATCCCCTCTTGTACTGCCTCCTCCTCTCCAACCCCACCCCCTCCTACCAACGGCATGTGTCCTCCACCATCCATGACCTCATCTCCTCTGCTCTTCCCTCCACTGCCACCAACCTCATCGTCCGCACACCCCGCACCTCCACCATCTATTTCCTTCCCAAAATCCACAAACCTAACAACTCTGGCCGCCCTATTGTCTCTGCTTGTAATTGCCCCACCGAACTCATTTCCAAATACCTCGACCATATCCCGTCCCCTTTAGTTGCTGCCCTCCTATCCCACATACACGACACTAACCACACCCTTCACCTCTTCAATCCGTTTTCTTTCCCTCCCGGCCCCTCACACCTCCTCTTCACCTTGGACATCAAATCCCACAACGATGGTCTCTCAGCCCTCCAATACTAACTCGACCGCCGCCCTGACCCCACACCTTGCACCCCCACCCTGCTTCATCTGGCAGAACTTGTCCTCACCCTCAACTGCTTCACGTTCGCCGGAGAGAACTACCAACCGAATCTGGTGTCACAATGGGAACGAGAATGGGCCCCAGTTATGCCAACCTATTTGTTGGTTACATTGAGGCCTCCCAATTCTCTGATCCGACCCCAGAACTATACGGTCGCTACCTAGATGACTATATAGGAGCCACCTCCCTCTCCCACGAACAGCTCTGCCTTTTCATCTCCTTCCTCTCCAACTTCCACCCTGCTCTTGAATTTACTTCTACCATCTCTGACACCTCTGTTAACTTCCTCGACATCTCTCTTTCCATCAACCTCCCCTCCAACTCTCACTGCCTCCGCCTTCTTCAAACCCAGTGACTCCCACCTCTACCTCAACTTCTCCCATCCTTTCCACACCAAACGGGCCATCCCCTACTCCCAGTTCCTCTGCCTCCGACGCTTGTGCAGCCTGGACCAGGATTTCGAGTCCCAGTACCTTGCCCGTCTGTTCATTCATCGAGGATACCCCTTCCACCTTGTCCAATCCGCCTCGCCCGCGCTCGTCGAATCGACCGCACCACCGCACTCTCTCCTCCGCCACACCAATCCCCTAACTGCACCCCTTCCAACTCTGTTTCCACCCTGTCACCCTACCCCTTTGTTGGAGGATCCTATGGGCCTTCCGTGACCTCCAGCTCAATTCCACCACCCACCCCATTTTCCCTAACCCACCCTGCCCTTTAAATGCGCCCATAACCTATGCGATCTACTGGTCCATAGTACCTTCTCCTCTCCCCCTACCCCCACCAGGCTCCTTCCCTTGCTCCAGATCCCACTGTCACACCTGCCCCTTCATCACCAACGCTATCTCTGTCACAGGGTCTAACCAACACACTCTTCACATTCCACACAGTTTCTCCTGCACCTCCTCCAACCTAATTTACTGCATCAGATGCGACCTATGTAACAAACTATACGTGGGTCAGACAGGCCACCTGCTGGCTGACCGTTTCACCGAACACCTAAAGGATGTTCGGCGAGGTTTGGACTTCCCCGTCTCTCGTCATTTCCACTTGGCCAACCACTCCCCCTCTAACATCTCTGTTTTTGGCCTCGCTCTGCACCACGGATCTACTCCCTCGCAACTCCACCTGGAACAGCGCTATATTTTTAACCTAAGAACATCTTTCCCCTTCGGACTCAACACAGCCCCCTCCTCCTTATGACTGTCTCCTCTAAGGCGAAGCAGCACTTTTCTTCATTTTTTTCGCTTTTTAGTCACTTTTTTTCATTTTTTTATTTTCCTTTTTTTTTATATTAATCCCTCTTACGCCTTATCCACTTTACCTTATTTCAATTATTCACTATTTTATTTCAATTATTACAATTTATTTCATCTCTTCCTACACGTACACATACCCACACACACAAAAAATACACACACCTGTACACACACATGAACGCACACATACCCCCACACACACAACACACGTATGCACTTACACGCTCAGATCCGTCCACACACACAAACGCACATACACACACACACACACATGCAAACACACATGCATACATATACATACACACACACCAATGTACATATAATCCATATATACCCCCATTCACACATACCTCCCACACACCTGACAACCCATGCATACCCCCATATATACATATTTATTTATATATATCTATTTATATATATATATATATATATATATATATATATATAATATGAGCCGGATATACCCGACAACATTACCCTTCAACAAAAGAGTCTGCATCCCTAAACATACTCATGACCACATGGAAGCACAATTCACTATAGCTAGGACAAGACTTAGGCAGATTTTAGAATTATACACTAAGAGACAGAGACAGAATAAGACAGAGGCCCAACAACTTGGGAATATACCCGCATGTGACCTACACAAGCTCATGCAGCGCACGAGGAACGGAGAAATGATATGCCTTCCCACAGATAAGTCCGGCAAGATGTCAATAGACAGCTTGCCGAATTATATCCAGGCAATGCAACCTCACATCGCCAATATGAAAGTAACAACTTTACAGGCGCATGAGGAGAAAGAAAAGGTCCTCAACGTTCACATGATGATGTCGACAATTGTTCTTGGACCCCAGAAACGCACAGCCAACAATTTCCAAGCCTGGAACAACGATATCCCGACGTTGTATGGGCTTCGTAAGGACCACAAAGTAACTACTGATCCTGTAGTGGGACCACCAACAAGACTAGTCTGTGGAGCGGATGTCGCTAGCAACTACAGGATTTCCTACTTCCTCTCAATGATCATACACCCCATAATCCAGATGTCACCTGATGTTTGTGACAGCACGGAAAATCTCCTCAGCAGGATCAACGACTGTAACAACACCTGCGACCTGACAGTGTGTATAGTGGGTAGCATGGATGTGGTATCACTATACCCATCTACCGATGTGGATTTTGCGGTGGAAAAGTGTGTGGAGATGATCAACGAGAGTGAAGTGGAGTTCCGCAATGTCAACACAAGAAGAACTGGGCCTCCTACTTAGATTGACATATCACTATGTATATCTAGATAAACACGACCTTAGAGATTTCTGCCCTAGTAGACGTTTAAGAGGTAGACTACCCACAATTACCTCTATGGCTAGGAAGACCCCTATAGAGAGATGGAGTGGATGGACCAGAGCCATACGGACCCCCGCTAATATTCATCAGGTAAAGAAAATGATCGCACATGCACTAGGAGCTAGTATAAAGGTTACCCTAAAAGGCCACACATTTAAGTTTAACAACAAATTATATGCCCAGGATGAGGGGGCAGCCATCGGTGTTAGTATCGCCGGTGATGTGGCCAATCTCTTCATGGTATGGTGGGACAGAAGGCTTAAGGAACGCCTGACACAGAACTCCATACTCGTGAATGTGTACTCTCGATGTCGATGATATCAACTTAGTGGTAAAGACACTCCCACAAGAGAGTACCCCTGAAATAGAAATAGAAACTAAGACTATGGAGAGCATCCAGCAAATAGCTTACTCCATGCACCAGAGTATTAAGGTTACGATAGACTACCCTACTAAACACCCTAACCATAGATTACCTGTATTAGATACTGAACTCTGCCTAGAAACTAAGAACAATAAAACCAGAATCCTTCATTCACACTATACAAAACCTATGGCCTCCAAATACCTGATCCACCGGAACTCGGCTATTGCGGACAATGCCAAATTCAACATATTGATGGCAGACCTCGTCAGAGTAATGCGAAATGTCTCCTGCATGTGCGACCCTACAGAATTAAAGAGACATATACAACATTTCGTCCACTGCATGCAGTTCTCAGGTTACAGCCATAAAGAAAGGATCAGGGTATACAAAGGAGCTATGAAGGAGTTTGAAACAATCAAACGCAACGATAGGAATGGGATTTGCCCACTCTATAGGAGCAAATCATGGAACACCATAGAAAGGATTAAGAAGAAAATAGGGAAGGCCAACTCATGGTATGATAGCCACAAATACCAGAGCATCATGTTCGTCGACACCACCCCTAGAGGCGAACTGGCGTACCACTTTAGAAAGGCCCTAGACAAACTTAAGCTAAGAATTAAGGTTGTTGAAAGGCCAGGTAACCCTATCAAATCCCTTATCAGTAGAACATACCCTTTTAGTAGAACCCCCTACACTGATAGGAACTGTACTGTATGTAGATTTAGCCCACAAACAAACTGTAAAACCAGAAATGTGGTCTATAGTATAAGATGTACAGAGGGACGATGCAGTAACAAGACAACGATGTATGTAGGTGAAACAGCACAGAGCATAAGGGAGCGGGCAAATAAACATTGGAGTGAACTTAAGGAAGGGAAGAGCTCATCAATTCTGTACCAGCACGCTGAGCAAGAACACGGAGGCTCACTCAACAACATAGAAATTAAAATCTTATCCACACATAGCAGAGACGCAGCACTTAGACAAATTACAGAAGCTACACACATAATCGAAGATAAACCTAGCCTGAATAGGAAACTGGAATGGAACACTAACACACACCCCTAACAAACCACAACATATGACAATAAATTCCCCATAAAGCAATAACAATATGACCAAAATATAATACAATACAATACATAGATAAACAAATGGAATTAAATACTACATACGTTAACAAAATTAAATTAAATTCCAAATAAAAAAGTAGGTATAAACACATGAACAAATAAATAAATAAAAACAAAAATAAACGAACATGTATTAACAGGATATAGATAATACAGGCACTCCCCATACACACACATGCACTTACAAAACATAGACACACATTGAGGGATGCGCATGCGTAGACATGCAATAGGAATACAAAATACAAAATGGCTGATAGTTAGCAAGGTGGGACACACACAAGAATGAAGAAAGCAAAGGACCACTGATGAGGTCACAGGGGCAGAACATTGGCAAATCTTTTCTTATCTGCTTCCCCTCTGGCTAAATAAACCTGTCGCCTAGCCTCCCTTCTGGCACATTGGTACAATTCCCTGCTACCACCATTCTTCCAGTCCTTCCAAGCCTGTTTCTTTTGTCTAATAGCCCTGTCTACCTCCTTGTTCCACCACCACGTTACTCTGGGTCGGGAGGGGACCTTACACCACCCACAAATCTGGTCGGTGGCTTTCAACAGGTTGTCCCGCAGAAATCTCCAATTGTCTTCAGCGAGGAGATAGGGTTCTTAATCGTAGATTTTAAATATTTGAGAGACAACAATGCATGAATCGTAATTTTTAAAAGAGCAATGAAATCTAGGTGAATAGAATATATACGTAGCATGAATTTAGGAAGCTTAGAAAATGAATAAGTATGAATTTAAGACAAAAACTGAATTCAATTGAATTTCATGGAGAGAAACAAGATAAATAATAGAGGGCAGACTAAAGCTGTGTAAAATCAAATTAGTGTTTTAATCAATTACAAGAAAAAAAAACAAACAAAAAAAACACATATATACATATATATATATATATATACACACATATATACAAATATATATATATATATATGTATATGTATACATATATATACATATATATATATATATACATATATATATACATATACATATATATATGTGTATACATGTATATCTATATACATGTGTATATATATGTTTATGCATATGTATATATATGTATGCATATTTATGTGTATATGTCTATGTGTTTATATATATATATATATATATATGTATGTATGGTCTTGAGACCATTGCTTTTTATAGTCGCTCTCTCAAATATGCCTTCAAGTGCCTGAATAGCCACTCTGGCAAGCTACGCAAACGATACAAAAGTCTCGCACAAAATACAGATCTCCAGTGATGTTGCACACCTGCAGCAGGAATTGGACTGAGTTTACAGATGGGCTGAGGACAATAATATGCAGTTTAATGCTGAATAATTCCAAGCCCTGCGCTACCAACGTCCAAAACTGAATATGAAACTTAGAGTACACTGGTCCACAGGGAATTTCAATCCCAGAGCCTAAATCAGTGAGAGACCTGGGTATCGATATGAGTGATGATACCTCTTTCCAAGTGCACATTACCAGAATGGCAACAAAGTGCAGACGATTGGCTGGATGGATTCTGAGAACATTCAGAACCAGAGATAAGGAAACCATGATAATCCTCTGGAGGACATTCGTCCTCAGCCGCCTGGATTACTGCTCACAGATGTGGTCACCCACCAGTCAGAAATTAACAGCAGATCTTGAAGCAATCCAGAGGAGATTCACAAAGAAGATTGTCTCTTTGCAACTGCTCAGCTACTGGGAAAGGCTTTTTTTGTATCTCCTCTAAAATTACTCAAGAAGCTGGACATTGAGATCTTAAGTAGGAATAAAACCTACTTAGAAGGAAGGAGTGAATATGGTCCAGTTATAATAATAATAATACATAATATAAGTTCATAAACATAGTTTATTAATTCATATAAGAATATAAAATAGCAATAGTAGCAACAGAAGGAGGAGGGTGGGTGTAAGTTAGAGTTCGTGTTGCGCACACACACGACCTGTTCCAGCGACAGCGATAGTTTAAAAGTTTGAACGCGCACACGCGAATTCAAGGGAATTATTAAAAGTAAATATCAAGGAAAAAAATCAGTGTTCATATGTTCCCATATGCGTTGGAAGAAAATGTCTCTTGTGTATTTTAAAATTCTCTGACCGTTGAGTGCAGTGATTTCTCTTTGTCTTATAAATGTGAATGTATTTTGTAGTCATATGTCTTCGTCTATCATCGGTAATGGACTCCAGTCTTCAGTTATTGGTTGTTGGTCGTCTTCGTCTGCTGCTCCTCTGCCGAAGTTACAGGACGACGGAGTTATACGTCCATGGTAAATGCATGCTTGTGCTTGTTGGTCTGGATCGTATTGGCATTGTCTTTTTGCTGGTTCATAATTTGGTGATGTTTCGATGGCTTCAATCAGTTTTCTTTTAATTGCACTGAATTTCTTTTTTCTCTCTGGTGAAAAGTGGTCTGTCGTTTGCATTTGGTATTTCGTTGATGCTTTTGGTTTTACTGTCTGTATGTACAGCTTACTGTAGCTGTTTTCTACAAACTTGTCAATATATGGCTTCCATATTGTGAGCCACATAAGCGGGTTCAGTTCTACTTTCCCCCAGTCTTTTAGGTTGTCCATAGCTTTGTTTGTGTTGTAAATGCAAAGTCTGTTTTTGATCGCATCTTCTTCTTGTATTACAACTCGCCAGGGGTCTTGATTTGATGTAGACAGTGAAGGTGTTCTTTTTAGAATGCGCTCCGGGTTGTGCTTTACATTAACGTATGTATCTGTACCCTCGAGGATGCATTTTGCTTCCTCTACGTTATTGGTTGTAAACCACATTTCGTCAGTATAAATGATTGTTTTGTCGACGCAGGACCCAAATGTAAAGTTGTCCGATGCCTGACATCGCATTCGTCAACAGTTGATCAATCCGTTTCTTATCGAACGTAGTATATAGCTCTTACCAGAATTGGAAACTCCGGTTATGTGCAGCCCGTTAACTTTCGGGTTTATCTTATGACAAACCTCGAATGTGTGTTTGGAGAAATTATCAGCGTCAATATTGTGGTGTGTTAGCCATTCTTCGTAAATGTCTAACGATGTTTGGATATTATGGTAATTGTTTGCATTTGATTGAAAATAGTCTTTTTTTTGCCTAATCTGTTCCCAGATCGGCATAGAAAGTGCTTCTATGTTGGTATCAGTTGCGGCGGATTGTATTAATGTTGAAATATTAGGTGTGTTTCTGTAGATGTTGTCCCATTGTTGTTTGTATTTTTGTTTTTGTGTTCCTTTGCAGAACTTAATGATGTCGCCGAGGTCTGTGCTGCAGCATTTTTGCATGATTTTCTTAATAAAATCATATTTAGATCCTCTTACAGTCTTGTTGTTAATGAGTTGCTTGTCTTCGTCTGATTCCTGTGAGTAATTTGTTGTTGTATTCAATGATTTGCATGTGAGCTTTTCATACATCATCTTTTGTCCGAGTGTTTTGATGTTGTCAGCAGATACTACCCATCTGATGGAGCTGTCTTTGTTTAGGTAGTTTGCGAATCCATACGGTGTGAATAGCTTCATAGCTGCCATGATGTACGGTTTTTCGAGGTCGTTTTTTAACAAATTTTTAAGTTGTGAAAAGCTATGTAGGGTAGTCGGATGGTCTTTATGCCATGATATTACGTGAAAGTGTGGTCTGTCGTAGCAATGTTTTATCGCCGAAATGGAACGCTTGTGATATATCGTTATGTTGGGATGTTTCGATAGAATGATCATGAAATAATTCGTCTGCGGCGTGTAGTTGTGTGTGAAGGTGTCTACCGCTGCGCTGATGGTGATCGTCTCATCCCAAGTTATCTCGTTCTCATCTCTGAGTCTGTACACCCACGTGTATGGTTTCAACTCTTCCGACTTCACTGCTTGGTCGAATGTATTTTTGTCGTCGTTCTCGCTCATGTTGAAGTTGTTGACTGGTGTGTCCATGGCTGCTGACTGCTGGCTGTCGCTGTTGCCTGTGTGTATTTATAGTGTTTAGGGCCTGGGAAGTGATTAGCAAGTGACAGGCAAGCGCTGTCTACTTAATTGTTTACAAAGTGTCCTGAACAATTTTTAAGTGCCTTGTCTACGTTTAGTAGAGTTATGGGCCTGTAATTACTAATGCTATCCCCCTTGCTTGGGTCCTTCTGGATCAGCGTCACAACTCCCCGGCTTACAGAACTGGGAATTCTCCCATTCTGCTGCCAGTTTGCATAGACGCTTGACAGTACATCCCCAAGCAAGTCCGGCATGAAACGATAAAACTCGTAGGGCAGACCATCCAGTCCCGGAGACTTTTCCCCAGCGCACTCGGCCAGCACCCCTCTTACTTCCGCGGGAGTGATCGGGCCCTCACAGCATTCCGCCTCACGTGCCGAGAGTCGAGGCCCGCCAGCTAGGAAGTCCCTTAAGGGCTCCCCGCGCTCAAGCGGACCGCTCTCCCAGAACACCCGAGCGAAATGCAGGTGAAAGACCTTTTGCATCTCCTCCTGTCCATAGACCCTGCGTCCCTGCTCGTCAGTTAAAGACTCAATGCAGGACTTCTTGCTCTTCTGACTCTCCACACGACGAGCCTATCTGGCTATGTTGATACCTTCTCGTTTCCCAGCGCGTAACTTAGCTCTGACTCGGCACCCTTCGTGTTTGGCATTGAGGTGACAGTACAAGACCGTTCTCGCCACCATCACTTTGGATGCGGAGCCAGCTTCCATTGCCTCATCTAGACTCTTGACTAAGTCACCCTCTATTCTAGACCTATCTAAACTTAGCTGATTGCTAAATCTAATGGACTCAAGACGGATGGCTCTCTTGAGGGCGTGCCACCATCTATTATTAATGATGGTGCCACATAATGCCCTCTGCACTAACTCCTTAATCCGGGTACGGAAAGCTACACAAGTCAAAATAGACTTGTTCATTTTCCAATACCCGGGTTCCTGTCTATGGCACTTATCTATATGCACCTCACACGTCACAAGTTTATGATCCGAGTAAGGCACAATAAAAAAATGTGGACAGCTAAAGCTATGCTTATCTCTTTCCTTAACAAAAATTCTGTCTATGTACGATCTGAGTGAGCAGTCGTTATTACTCCACGTCCACTGTGGAACGCTCATCTCATCCTGTCGGTAGCGGTCCACTAGATTAAAACTTTCTAGTAGACCCTTGAGGCAAGGATTCCCTTTCCTATCGGTGGAGCCTACACTATCGACGCGCGCATCAAGAATAGTGTTGAAGTCCCCTAGCAAAACTATGGTTTTAGACGTCAATAAAAAGTACTCCAGGTTCCGAAAAAATTCCGACTGCCCCTGTCCGTTAGGAGCATAGGCAGCCACCAACCTGAAGGACTGCTTACTTTCATGTGTCACATCTAGGACGACCAGCCAACCTTCTGGGTCCAGAAAGACAGTACGTATCTGTAACTCCAAGTTTTTCTTGATAAGGACTACCACGCCTGCACCTCCCCTCCGGCTCGGAGAAATAAATTTCTCCTAACCATTGAGGAGGGGCGAGAACGCTTCAGGTCCGTTCATCTTGGACTCGGTGATCACAGCCACATCTATTTTATGTGAAATGAGGTCGTCCAGAAAACAAGCTTGTTTCCATTTCGACCTCATTCCACGCACATTTAAACTACCCAACTTAATCATCGGAAAAAATAAAGGTAAAAATAAGCACTTATGGTTGTGAGAGGGAGCATGGCACTTTTTGTTTGCCAACCTCCCCTACTCCTTCCGCTTCTACTGGGCCCTTTCTCGGAGTTGCCACCGGGCTCTGGGTTGGGGTGGCTGCCAGGCTGACAATTAATTTGCCTTCCTTGACGTCGTTGGAGACGTCTATTATTAATTTATTTGTGACATGGTCTTGAAAGAGTCTTTCTCTATAGTCCTCTTCGCCGACCTTCGCGTAGCGGTATTGATCGTCCTCCGTGCCGCTTTTGAAGAACTTTATGCGTGGGTGGGCCTTGGTGTATTTTACCACCTTCTCATTCTTCATATTTATAACTACTATCCTGTCTGTTTTTTTAAAACCTTTCAATGCAGGGTGAGGGGGGGGTCTTGAAATTCTGCCCTATGAGCGTTGTACCAGCGGGATAGGAGTGGGAAGTTTTTTTTTCCTCTGTCTGTCTGCTTGTTGATGATGCTGATTTTTTTTTGTGTGTTTGGGGAGGGGAGTCTGGTATGTGTTGCTTCTTCCTTTTGTTAGTAACTGTTTTAAATCCTGTTTGTGTTGGTTCGCTTTCCACCTCTGTAACCATTTTCTCAGTCGTCCTCACATTTTCTTGTTCTTGTTTTTTATTTCCTTCCGTCTTCTTACTTTCCACTGCAACAGTGACTGTTGTTTCTTTGCTTTCCTCGACCACTTTCGTAGGAGGGGTGTCACTCGCTTTAACAGTGTTTTGTTTTTTTGTGTAAGTCGAGCGAACGTGACCCTTCTGTTCACATTTAAAACATCTGGGTCGACGTCCCTCCACTGACACGCGAATGATATGCCCCTCCCCCACAGACACCCTGTCGGGCAAATTTTCGAAGGTATTGTTTTCCGCTTGGACTACAATCTCAAGCGACTGACCTCGCCAACCAGAATCGTGCTCAGAATCTCGATATTTTCCTCCACATCGAAAATTACGGCTGCTGCCGCCCACATTACGTCATATCCAAATGGTATATCCTCCACTGTCACACGTGCTGTTCGTTTTCCCATGTAAGTGGGCAGCAGCATAATTATTTCAGTTTTCAACGTTTCTGTAGACACTTCTTTCGCCACTTCAGCCGAGTCAAAGTGAACTTCAATAGTTGCACTTCTTACACCGCGGTTGACGTGGCAAATTTTTTAACAAAATGGTGCCAAACACAACTCTACAAGTTCGTTACGGGCCTCTGCAATTTTTTTTTCCTTTATATTATACACTTTGTAGACCACAATTTTCTCTTTTATTGCGTTGACTGTCTCGGGTGGTGGAATCAGTTTTGTTTCACCATCCACCTTTTGAATATATTTTCAAAATGCGTATAAACTTTCCTTAGACATTTTCATCTCGATGGAATTTCCTCCAACGGCCTGCGAGAAACTTTGTTTTTCCTTTGAAACACGTTCTCCCTCCATGGCAGCTAGCAATATGGTAGCCATACTTGTCACAAAGACAAGAAAAAAAACAAAAAAATTTACAGGCAACTTTTCGCCCCGTAAGGCGAAAATAGCTGTATACAAACAGTTAATAAAATACAGTTATAATACACGGAAGAAACAAACGGAATCGAACTCACACCGCAGCAGCAACAAAAATTTCGATTAAAAAATCAAAATATTCCCTCTAGCACAAGGAAAAAAGGACTAGCTGGTTGAAGAAGTCTGTCTAGCCCTGGCAAACATATATAATCAGAGTGAAATTTATTCACTGGTTACCAAAATATGAAATATCATATTTCTGAATCTCTCAGAGAGAGTTAAGCAGTAGAGATGCGATAAAGTTGTTGTATATTGTCAACTCAATGTGACAATCCCAATAAAGGAATATACTACTGCTGTTTAGCCCTAGGAAGCTGGACCGCTTCCTGTCGGCCTTGGCACAATTACTGTGTCCTTATGTTTGCGAGGTGGAGACAAACTCCCCCACCCAGCCCAGTCAGCATTCAGGGACATGTTTCTGAGTCTTTGCTCGTCATCAGCCTGAAGTAGCATGACTAATTCTCTTTATTACGATAATAAAAATATCTTACATAGATGGGACAATACAGGACACTACAAACATTTAAAAATTGTCATTTAGTGAGTCATTTTTCTTTTAGCTTTTTTAAGAAAATATACGTTAAAAATATATATTTAAAATTTCTAAAAAACTTGGAATATTTCCAATGATTTACACTTAATTCCAGGGTACACCAGTCTATACCTTTGTATTTTTATCAGGAAAGTTTAAGTAGGGCCACTCATTCCCAACTTCCTTCCTACTTCCTTCCATCTTTCCTCATATACTCTTCTAGACAGGTGTCTTCTCTCCAGCCCTATCTTGCTTTTCAGGTGGTACCTGAAATAGTATAGCATTCCAGGGCCGTAGACGAAGGTTCCTGTCTTCATACCTTGCATTCGAGTTCTCCATGCACACTCTTTCATAACTGTGACTGTACATAGAGAACAAGCCTCACCTTCCTTAGGTAGTCCGGTGGGCGGTGCATTCTTAATCACAGACTCAGCCGATAGCTGTACTCTTCCTGGGTGCGACAGCACGTGTTCGACGTAAATTGTCATCTCCGAAAGATGGGTGCACTGAACAAAAGCGTGCAGGATAGTTTCCTTCTCCTGCCCGCATCTTGGACATTCGGGTGGCACTGATATCCCGTGCCTGGACAATTTCTCGTGGACACGTAAAGCATTCCTGAAACACTGCCAATTCAGGGATCTTTGGTAATTATCCAAATACCCCGCCCTGAAAGTGTTCCGAAACAGGTTGGATAGCTGGTTCTCATCGAGCCCCAGTGTCTCTCCTAGCACGTCGTCAGTTTTAAACTCTACCAACCCTTTGTAAAATGCAGAGGTGGTATTCCCGCTGCCGGCCTTACCCGCCTTGTGGATTAGCACGAGTGCCTGCCGGCATTCCTTTTGCCATTCAGTTGATTTCTGTCTTTTAATTAAACCGGGTTTAAATCCCTCCAGAGAGGCTGGTCGTGGAAAGAATTCCTCGGCAAGCGAATTCCACACCTGACCACCATCCAGGTAAGACCAGAGATGCCTTAGTCTCAGTGCATATTTGCACATCAACAACCATGGCATCCCTAGGCCACCCTTTAATGGTTCCTGACAGCACACAGAGCGCCTCACATGTGGCTTTCTCCTCCACAAAAAGCGGAAGAGAATCCGAACCAACTTGTTTAGCCACAAATCGGGGCAGGGGACGACGGTGAGGCGGTAGGTGATAACTGACGCAATAAACGTCTGCACCACTTCCGCCCTTCCAGACCAAGTCCGGGATAGCGCTTCTACCCTGTTCGTCACCTCGCTCCAATTTTTCTCCGTCTGGGAGTCTGGACCAAACCAAACTCTGAGCAACTTAACACGGCCATCCGTCCAGTGTCCCACAACACTGGACGTTATCGGCTTGCTGCTCCAGGTGCTGAGCCGCAAACCTACAGACTTGTCCATGTTAACTTTTGCCCCTGCCACCATCTCGTATCTTCTGATTGCCTCTGCTATGCGAGGTAGCTGAGTCATCTTGGATACGGTGATGGTGACGTCATCCGCATACGCCGAAACACCTTTACCACATCCGATTTCATTAGTGGTGCTTCCCAACTTCTCCAACTTCCGCAGCAATGGCTCGAGAGACGGAACATACAGAAGTGGAGACAGGGGGCACCCTTGACGAACTGAACGCCTGATCTCAAACGGCTCCGACAGGTAACCGTTCACCTGAACCGTGGCTTTGATGCCACCATAAATGGCCTTGATTCAACCGCGGAAATCCGGGCCTAGCCCAGCCGCCTCAAGGACTGCCGCCAGGTACTGATGGTCAACCCTATCAAAGGCCTTACTTTGGTCTAAATGGACCAATGCCCCACCTTTACTGGAAACTTTACCAACCCTGTCTAAGGTGTAGCGTAAGAGATGAAGATTGTCCTGGATCGACCGGCCAGGAACGGCACATGTTTGCGCCCTCCCAACAAGCTTATCCGCGACAGCCGTCAACCTGTTTGCTAGCACCTTGGCCAAAATCTTTGACTCTACATTTAGTAGAGTTATGGGCCTGAAATTACTAATATGGTCCCCCTTGCTCGGGTCTTTTCTGACCAGCGTTACCACTCCCCGACTCACAGAGCAGGGAATTCTCCCATTCAATTGCCAGTTCGTGTACACGCCAGCCAGCAAGTGTCCGAACAAGTCCGGCATACTACTATAAAACTCGTAGGGCAGACCATCCAGTCCCGGCGACCTGTCCCGCGCGCTCTCTGCCAGCACCTCTTTGACCTCCGCAGCTGTGATCAGCCCTTCACAACGCCCCGCCTCACTTGCTGAGAGTCGCGGTCCGTCAGCCAGGAAATCCCTTAAGGGCTCCCCATGGTCCAACGTCTCGTTTGTCCCAAACAGCCATGCGAAATGCTGATGAAAGGCTTTCTGCATCTCCTCCTGTCCTTTGATCCGGCGCCCCTGTTCGTCAATTAAAGACTGCACAGAAGCATTTCTGCCTCTCCGACTCTCCACATGACAGGCCCATCTGGCAACATTAATACCTTCTCTGCCTACCGCGCGTAACTTAGCCCTGACTCTACTACCTTTGTGTTTGGCTTGGAAGTGACGGAATAATACCGACCTCGCCGCCAACACTCTGGATGCAGAGCCTGATACTATGGCCTCCTCTAATTCCTTAGTTAGATGCCCTTCTACTCTTGCTCTCTCTAAACTTAGCTCTTTACTAAATCTAAGAGACTCTAAACGTATGGCTCTTTTGAGGCCGCACCACCATCTGTTATTAACAATGGCTCCGCATAATGCCCTCTGCACTAATTCCTTCACCCGAGCACGGAAGACTTTACTAGTCAAAATAGACTTGTTCATCTTCCAGTACCCGGGTCCCTGTCTATGACACTTAGCTAACTGTATCGTACATGTCACAAATTTGTGATCCGTGTAAGAAGTACAGTGAAATTGTGGACAACTAACTATATCCCTATCACTGTCTTTTATAATCACCCTAAGTAAGACCTCTGTGAACCGTCGTTATTAGACCACGTCCACTGTGGAACGAGCGGTTCATCCAGTCTATAGCGGTCTACTAGTTTATAGCTTGCTAGTAGCCTTTTTAGGCCAGGGCTTTCCCTTCTATTGATTGAGCCACCACTATCCACTTGCGCGTTGAGAATAGTGTTGAATTTTCCTGTTAAAACTAAAGTTTTCGACGTCGCTAGGAAATTTTCCAAGTCTCGAAAGAAAACCGTTTGTCTATTCTCTAGCGGAGTATAGACAGCTACCAACCTGAAAGACTGCTTACTCTCGTGTGTCACATCCAGAACGACCAGCCTACCTTCTGGATCTAGAAAGACTGCACTTACCTGTACATCCAAGCTTTTTTTGAACAGTACCACAACGTCCCCACTCCTTCCTTGACTCGGAGAAATAAATTTCTCGTAATCATTCAGAGGAGCAACGATCCCAGAGGCAGCCTGTTGCTGCGCCTGCTGCGCCCTCGTTGCTTGTAGATGCTTCAGCCATTTTCTTAAGATCGACAACGTACTGAGAATGAGTAACGCTATCACTATTCCCGCTGTTGCCTCTGAATTTTTGATCAAGTCCACAATAATGTTTAAGACTAATTGCTCCGGCTGCGAGGACTCCAAGTGGTCCGGTCTTGACAGCGTTGCCGATGTAAGTCATGTGTTTTTGCTATGGCATCTAATTCGTTTCTTGGGCCGTTCAGCTTGGACTCAGTCACAACGCATATATCTATCTTTCACGACCTGAGGTCGTCTAGGAGGTATGTCTGCCTCCATTTGGACCTCAGGCCACGTACATTTATACACCCTATCTTAACTTCCATGAAAAAATATTTACTTTACCTTTGCAGGAGGGGTTTCACGACTTCCACCGTCCCCTCCTCCGGTATCTTCTATGACTGGTGTAGCCGTTGGTTTTAAAATAATCTTTTCTTTTACTATATGCTGACTCACATCGAAAATATTGTCAGAATATCTCTGTTTAAATTGTTCGAAGTGTTCTGCACTTATCCTCGCCAACCATATGTGCGGCGGTTTACCTTCAATAGGTCCCATTACCGTATAGTTTTTTTGTTATTAATCCATGTAACACTTCATTTTTGATGGTGTACGACACAATTCTTTCTTGCGGGGGTTTAGGAGCGGGTTTCAATTTGAGAGTGGACGAGGGTATTATTTTTTGTGTGTTTTGCATTTTTTCTTTTTTTTCTTGTAGGGGGAGGGGAGTCTGGGCCAATAGGTTTTTTCCTTTTATTTTTAACAACTTTAAACTCCGCTTCTTCCTCACTTTTTCCTTTTTCTATTATGACTTCCGGCATTTTCGATTTACCTTGTTTGACATCTTTTTTAGGTTCTGTTTTCTCCGGTATTTCTTTCTCCCTTTGGGGAGGGACTTCTTTTTTTTTGGTTAGGTTTTTTTATTTTCACACATTTGGAACGCACGTGGCCCTTTTCACCACATTTAAAACATCTGGGCCTCCGTCCCTCCACCGACACCCTTGCACTGAGACCCTCCCCTATAAAAATCCTGTCTGGTCTGGTCTAGAGGGTATCGTTTGACGCTAGAACTACAAGCTCAAGCGCCTGCCCCTTCCAATTGAGTGCGTTCCTTCTTCTCATTGTAAGTACATCCACCTGATCCTCCACGTCGTAAATTAACGCTTGTACTAACCAGTTTACGTCATACCCGGATGGAATATCTTCTATTGTGATTTTCGCAGTTCTCCGGCCAAGGTATGTAGGTAAGAGCATTACCTCTTCAGTTTTCATCGTTTGTGTCGATACTTCTTTCGCTACTTCAGCCGATTCGAATTGGGCCTCTACTGTAGCATTTCGAGGCCCTCTACCAACATATTTTATTTTTTCCCACACAGGGGCAAGACACTTTTCTATTGCATCCATTTTCATCATCATGACGCGCCTTTCCTTGCAGTTGTATACTTTGTAAATAACGGTTCTTACCGCCAATTCTTGGATAGTTTCCTTTGGCGGTATTAACCTTGTTACATCGTCAGTTTTCTTTATCAGGTGTCTATATTTGTACCACTGTTCGGGTATCACTTCCATTACTTCAAATTGCCCGCCTACGGCGGATGAAAAGCTACTGACCTTTCTCGTTTCCTCGGTTACTTCGGGGTTTACTTGAAATACATGCATATTATCTATATATATAAAAATGAGAATGTCTGTCTGTCTGTCTGTCTGTGTGAATCCCTAAAACTCGAGAACTACGCAACCAATTTCATTCAAATTTTACACATGCCTTACTTAGGGTTCCAGTTGCGTTTTAGTCAAAAAAAATTTTAACTTCTTCCAGAGTTCGAGCCCACAGCAACATATCTCCTCCACTATTTAAGTATTACGTGTCAAAAGTGAAACAAAAACACTCATGTCAAATACTTTCACTTTAAAAATGAAACTATCCTGCTAACTGAAACAATCACATTTTGATACTGTAATGACAGATACTTTCAGAGAGAGAGAGAGGGAGAGGGAGAGAGAGAGAGAGAGAGAGAGAGAGAGAGATGTATACATATAGATGTATATGTACACGTTATTCCACTGAAACAATCACATTTCGATACTTTCAGAGAGAGAGAAAGAGATGTATATGTACACGTATATGCATAGATATAGATCTATATGCATACATGTATATGTATACACATGTGTAGATGTATATATATATAGATGTACATGTAATATGTACATATATATACATGCATACAGATATCTATACATATATACACCCATCACACACAAACACATGCACACAAACCCACACATTAGTCATTTGTTTTCTTATCCAAAACTACGTCAAAAGTACTGAACGGATCTTTATGAAATTTGGAAATTATATTCTATGTATAACGGCCATAACTCCCATGTATAATGTAGATGTTTTTGGTGGATTTTCAGAAACGAATGTTTTGTTGTATGTGTTTGTGACGTATTTTTTTATGAAATCTTTCCATATAGTTATCCACATCAGTGGGTTCAATTCCACTCTTCCCCATTCTTTAAGTTGGGGCATAGGCGCTCTTGTTTCGAACAAGTATAGCCTGTTTTTCAGGGCGTCCTCGTCTTGCATTACTACTCTCCATGGCGGTGTGTTACTTGTTGATATTGATGGTGTTCTTTTGAGAATACGTTCGTTTTGGTGCTTAATGTTAATATAAGTTTGAGTTCCTTCTAAAATGCACTTAGCTTCCTCAATGTTGTTGGTGGTGAACCACATCTCGTCGGTATAGATAAGAGTTTTGTCTATACATGATCCGAATGTGAAATTGTCACTGGCTTGACATCGCATTCTTCCGCAGTTCATTAAACCGTTGCGAATTGATCTAAGAATGTAGCTTTTTCCGGAGTTGCTGACGCCTGTGATGTGTAATCCGTTAACTTTTGGATTAATTTTATGGCAAATGTCAAACGTTTGTTGTCCGAATGATTGTGGGTCGATGTTATGGTGTTTTAACCATTCTTCGTATATGTTTAATGATGTCTGTATATCATGGTAATTGTTCATATTATTCATGAAAAGTGTTTTCTTGTCGTTAATTTGCTGCCATATGGGTGTGCTGAGAGTTTCGATATTTGTTTCAGTAGCTGCTGCTGATATTATCGTTTGAATGTTAGCCGTGTTCCTGTAAATGTTGGACCATGTTGTTCTGTGAGACAGTTTAGGGGAGTTATTACAGTAGTGTATTATATCTCCTAGGTCTGTGCTGTTACACTGCCTCATCATCTTTTTGATAAAGTTATATTTATCGCCTCTGACTGTTTTGGTTCTGTTAATAGATTCTGCTTCGGATATGTCGTCATCAGTATTATCGTAGTTTTTATCCGTTAGCTTTTGAAGTAAAGCTGTTTGTTGTTCTGAGTTTATGTTGTTAGCACATACTACCCATCTCAATGAATCGTCTTGTGTTAAATATTTGCAAAATCCATATGGTGTAAATACTTTCATGGCTGCCATGTCGTATGGTTTGGCGATGTTATTCCTCAATATATTTTTAAGCATTTGAAAGCTGTGTTGATTAGACGGATGTTCCTTATGAAAAGATATGACGTGAAAGTGTTTCTTGTCGTGACAGTGTTTAATTGTACTCATAGCCTCTTTATGGTAGACGACAATAGATGGATGTTTTGAAATAATATTCATAAAGTACTGTGCCTGTGGTGACTGCGTGTATTTGATGGTCTCCATGGCTTTTCGTATTGTGGGAGATTCATCCCATGTAAATTCATTGTCGTCATTCCACCTATATACCCAAGTATATGGTAGGAGGCTCGATTCTTTGATGAAGTTGTCGAACGATTGTTTGCTAGCGTACACGTCTGCCGATGTTGAAGGCTCCATCGCTGGCTGCATTGTGTCGTTGGTTGTCGAATTGTTTCTATTTATCGTGTTATTTCCCGCCCAGCGATTTATAATCACTGTCGCTTGTTTTAACGGTTCACAAAGTGTCCTGACAGATGTTTCAGAACTTTATTTCCGCTTGCGTCCTTATCTATAAATGTTGTTCTACCATGCCGTTTCCCTTTCGGCGGTATGTAATTCAAGTGCCTACCAGGGGGCGTGGCTAAAAACAGGTCGTAGTTGAAGTCTTTGTAGGTGGACTGTTGTGCTACTTGTGTGCATATTGTTGATACTTTCTGTGGGTGGTGCATAGCCTCGAAGTAGCATTCAATTTCTAGGAAATACGTCACATCGAAAGTGAAGTATAGCTGAGCTGCTGTTCCATTGGGTCTAGATGCTGCTGGTACGTTTATGTAAACAAGTTGAGGCGGGTCTTCGGAAGTGTATAGTACTTTGTTAATGAGCGTTCTATTGGCTGTAACCATGCTGCCGCTGCTGATTCCTCTTGTTCCGTCCTCTTTTTGAATTGGTTGTTGGTGGTCGTAGTTTATGTCAGAAATTTCTGTGTAGTTTAGGTCTTCTTTTTTGTGTGGTCTCTTTCGTTTTCTAGTTTCACCGAAGCTTTCGTGGTTTTCTTTGCCTTCTACTCCAAGTTCAGGTGCTGTGGTGACGTCAAGACATCCATCCCATGTGTAGTTGAATCCGAGTTGTGTTTCATCGTTGACAGAGCTCCCGTAGTTTAAGATGCAGCCATGCCTTGTGTATGTGTCGTTAAGGCTTGTATTCGTTAGTGGTACTCGAAGTTGTGATGGGTTATCCCATTTGTGGCTGTAAACATCTCCTTGTCTTACTTTTTGGACGTTCGGCATTTCTCTCCAGTCGTGGAATCTAATGATTTTTGATGTGCATGACTGTGTGTCTGCGCTGATTCCGCATTCGCTTAATTGATTGACGTAAGCTGTCGGTGCGCAATATGCGAATTTGTATTTCGGTAGTTCCATATTCATGAACTGTTCTGGTTGTATCAATGAGAATCCCATGTTCGGAACTTTGGTAATTGTTTTCAGGTTGCCGTGTCCTACGTATGTGCCGTTGTCAACCCATATTTCGAAGTAAGGCAGGGGGCTTGGTAGGAATACCTCCTCGTTATTTCTTGATGTCCATTCGCCACCTATGACGTCAGAGATTTCGAAACCAACAGATTTAATGCGATATGATGTTGCGGTTTTGATTGTCTGTTCAAACTGAATGGGATTGACCCATGATGTTAGCCAGTATGGTATGATGTAGTCTTCTGCATTTACAATGCCGTACGCGCTGTGTCCGACATCATGGTAACCTTTTTCACTGCCTTGAAATTTAGTGAAGTTTACTGTTGCTTGATTCATTTGAGTTGTTTTAACTCCATGTCTGAATCGTCGTTTGAAGCACACATCTCCGCTGAAATTGCCGGTTGCCTCTGGGATCGTTGCTCCTCTGACTTGGTTTCCTGCCCAGCCTGTTGCTGCGCCTGCTGCGCCCTCGTTGCTTGTAGATGCTTCAGCCATTTTCTTAAGATCGACAACGTACTGAGAATGAGTAACGCTATCACTATTCCCGCTGTTGCCTCTGAATTTTTGATCAAGTCCACAATAATGTTTAAGACTAATTGCTCCGGCTGCGAGGACTCCAAGTGGTCCGGTCTTGACAGCGTTGCCGATGAATTGCTTGTCTGATTCCCAGGTGTCCTTCGTAGGATCCTCGTAATGTAAGTCATGTGTTTTTGCTATGGCATCTAATTCGTTTCTTGGTACTTGGTAGCGTCTTTTTTCTAGGTCTGTTCCTGGTCCTAAGAAATCGTGGCCTGGGACGTGCAGTTCTGATGTTTTTTTCTCTTTAGGACGTTTCTTTGGTGGCGGCATAACACGGACTGATTTAAAGTTGTTTTCTGTGTATTTATATGCAGGTAGTCATGTGACATATTTCGTCATCTGTGTTACTTTTCATACACACCAGCGCTGGCAGGACGTATAAATTAGACGGGGCACCTCTTTCTCCAGCGGCATCGCTGTCTCTGAGGAGTTCTGACTCCTCCTTCCTAGTCAATTAAATTAAATTTTTGATGTTGATGAAATTTTAACCCGAACATAACAGATGAGCATTATTTGTAATTCAACGGTACAACAGTGTAAGACTACCCTTTCAGATATACTTTCATTGTGATTTCTGCAATGTGGTGCATAAATTGTCAAGTAAATGAGACGCATCTTTGCCTCCACTGATTCACTTGCAAAGTGTTAAGTAAAATTATTTTGTTGCAGACCTCCTTTGGGTCTTTTTATTATCACTACGACACACATAGTCCCCAGTTGGTAACATTGATTTCAAGTCCCTCCTAGATGAGAGACTGGCATTCCACTTAATGTCTATGTTCCATGCTGGCATGGATTGGAGAGTTATTAATGTAGAAATATGGTATCGTAGCTACTAACAGTTGAGGGTTGCGTAGTCTAGACGGCGTTTTTAGATTTCATTATTCTCTTTAACCCGGGCAAAGCCGGGTATTTCTGCTAGTCAAAAATAATTTCTTCTTGTAAAAGAGGGAAGTCCTCGTCACACAATAAAAATGCCATTTCGTTATCCATATTGAAATAAAATTTTTCTTTCACACAATAGTAGTTTGCTATCTCTCTAAAAGAGAGCAGCAAAAGAGAAAATTTTTGCCCCGCAGGGCGCAAATCGACAGGAACAACAGTTGAAATTCGACAAAAATCACATTAAACAGCAACAAAAATCACATTAAACAGCAACAAAAAGGACAGAAACAACTCATTAAATTAGGTAGAAGCAATCCGAAGTAGCACGACGAGACTGAAGTAGCTTGACCAGCTGGTTGAAGAAGTCTGTCTAGCCCTGGCAAACATATATAATCAGAGTGAAATTTATTCACTGGTTACCAAAATATGAAATATCATATTTCTGAATCTCTCAGAGAGAGTTAAGCAGAAGCGAAGACACTCTTGAATTGTGCACTGAGCACTTCACTTATCCCTGTGGGATCTGCAGTCAGTGAGCCATAGCAGTCTCTTTTGCAAATCTATAGAAAGCCTTGGGGTTTGTTTTTATGCTTTCTACTGCTCTCTCCTTTTCATGGGAGAGTTTGATCATGTTTTCTATTTCTAACAGTGTTAGTTTTAATTTAGCCCTTTTCCTATCCTCCAGTTCTCTATTTAACTGGTTTGAGACCTTTGTTCTGTGTCTCATAAGGATTTTCCTGTCTCTAGGAAACTATTGGCATGTTTGCTGGTCTTTCTTTTTGGCACGTATTTGGTGCATATGTCTTGTATGGTTGACATCAAATGACTTAGTTTGA